>NW_012120821.1:4751558-4777231 GCF_000951035.1 Colobus angolensis palliatus
GTCCCACTCTGTCGCCCAGGCTGGAGTGCAGTGGTGTGATCTCGGCTGACTGCAAGCTCCGCCTCCCTGGTTCACACCATTCTCCTGCCTCAACCTCCCAAGTAGCGGGGACTACAGGCACCCACCACCACACCCGGCTGATTTTTTTGTATTTTTAGTAGAGACAAGGTTTCACCATATTAACCAGGATGGTCTCGATCTCCTGACCTTGTGATCCACCTTCCTCGGCCTCGCAAAGTGCTGGGCTTACAAGGCATGAGCCACCGCGCCTGGCCTTATGGACCTAATTTTTTGTTTCCTCTTTGGAAAGTGCTTTTACTTTTAAAAAGATAAAACTAAAAATCACTCTAAATTCAGCATGTAAGTTGATGTTTTTCTGTGTATAAAAACAGTCATACACAGAAAAGGTTTGATATTTTTTACTGTGAAAAATTATAACCTCTATATTTAAAAGTGACATAAAGAAACTACTAAATATTCCATAACAGCAAGAAATAAGAGTAAATTATATTTAATAGTTCCTAATGACAGAGTTGTGAAACACCAAAGAATTAATGTACAAAGAAATACAGATGATTTATATGAAAATAATTACAAAACATTAGAGGTTTATTTTAAGCAGACTTAAATTTACAGAAAGATAAACTATATCCCTGGATGAGAAGACTGGACTTCATAAGCGAATCTCCCCCAAATGAATGTGTATGTTTAATATAATCTCAGTTAAAATCCAAGAGGCATTTTTTTAGAAAGTTGACAAATTGATTCTAAGGTTAATCTGAAACATTAGGCAAATATATAATATAACTGTGAAGAATTGGAAAAAAAATCTAAAACTTTATGACAATTGTTAAGTAGATTATTGTTCATCTCTGTAATTGAATGCTTGGTAACTAAAAAATGTTTTGGAAGAATCATGACAGGAGAAAATAAACACAGTAAGTTTTCACAATTTTGATATTTACTGAGGATTTACCATGGGCTGGCCTGGATGCTTTACATTTATTAACTCATGTTTAATCCTCACTGTAATTTTATGAAGTACACTTATCATCACCTCCATTTAATAGGTGAGGCTACTGAATTACAGAGAGGCTAAATCACTTGGCAAAGGTTACACAGCCAATGACTAGGATTTGAATAAAGGAAGCTTGATTCCAGAGCCCATAATCACTGCATAACACTGTCTGTAAGTAAGCAGCAACGTGTCTACTGTTCATTCTACTAGGGTTTATCTTTTCTTTTTCATCTTGGCCAATACTAGACAGGGCCAATGGGCTTTACCTACAAGGCAAAAATAATACTGTAATAAGATAGAAGAATCCAGAATGTCTAAGTGGATTATAGTGGTACCTGTATGGCTCCTGGATTCATTTCTGAACTGTAATTGAAATGAATGATGCACTTTTAGATCTAGTTAGCATTTGTGTAAAAAATTTCACAAAATATCATTCTCTCCCCCAATTCCAAGAGGTGTATACATTGTGTGGATTTGTGTGGAATGAAGATATTTTCCTTTTAAATTTATTATATACTTTGTGAAATGTATCTGCAGTCAGTAAAATCTGTTACAGAACAAATGAGAAAGTGGAAGAAAACACATTTGGAGTGCACAACGAAAAATATATCTTTTTTTCCTTTATCTGAGAATGTAACATTTTCCATTTTTCTGTCTTTACTGTTTGGATGAAAGTTGCAGATTATTACTAAGGGCAAACGGCACATTTAGTGGCAAGAGATGGCCTTCATTTCAACAGGAATGATTGGGGACATGGGCTGAAAATAAAAGTCCTGAATTACTCAGACTCAAGTGCCCCAGTTCACAACAGTTTAACTAGGGCAGTGGCCTTTGTCACATTTGATGACAGATGCTTTTCTACTCTGCTCTGACTCCAAGTGAGGGATGCCAACTGTAAACCCACATTGACAAGCTCCTGCTCCTCTTGTTCTCAGAGTATTATAGTTTCTATTCTGTTTCTCTGACACAGTCAAGAGTCTATAGCTTTCTAAATAGGTTTTCATATTTGAGTAAAAGTATCGAATACTTTTTTTAAATTTAAAAACCAACCAGTCTATGTCACAGAGAATCCTTGATGATGGTGACCAAATACATATGTTCAGAAAAAAATTGACTTTTTTGTGTGTGAGGTAGGATTCATAGTCTTTTACACTGCTGATTAGCCATACAGAGTGGTGAAAATATCTTGAACAGAGACTTTGACATAGAAGAAAAGAAGGAAAGAAGTAAAGCAGGAAGGAAGGAAAAATCAGTAAATCCTAGGTTATCATCCTGGCTCTGCCTGTAAACAGTTTGCTGTATTTGAGACCATTACGTAGATTTTTGAATTTCATATTCTTTACATGGAAAATGAAGTGAGTAATGCAGAGTTTGAAAGGGCCTTGTGAGGACTAAATAAGATGCTGCATATAAATTACCTAGCCTAGTGCCCTGCATATAGTAATTACTCAGTAAGTGGAAACTTGCCACAGCTGTAATAGATCCTCAGGGATAAGATTTTAGGAAAGTCTATTTGCTTTTCCGTAATATCATGAATAAAATTATGGGTGAAATATGATGACCTTAATTGACATACAGACTTAATGGAAAACAATTATTTTGGCATGGTGGTGCAACTGGTGAGGGAGATCATGTCAAGGTCAGCTAAACTTTTTGTTAAGTGTTACTAGAAATATTAACACAATTTTATGAATTTGAGAGAAGGTCCTTTGTTGAAGTTTCATTATTTGGCTGCCAAGCATCTGAACATTTTATATTGAAGGCATTTTCCATATCCTAAAGCAGGGAGTTATTCCCTCTCTCTGATCTCTGGCAGCTAGTGGCATATGAAAGAGGATCAGCCAATTTTATCCTTTTGTTCAGCACCTGGAATCCTGATAAAATGATAGAAGGGCAGAGGAGCAGTTAGAAATATTCACGAAAGCTGAAGGGCAGATTCTGGCAGTGGTAGTAACTATGCATATGTAGCTGGGTCCATATCTGTAGAACGAGTTGAACTTGAAGACTTGGGCTGTCTTCTCTACCCAGTCTCTCATAAGATCATGCACTTTTAGCAAGCTCTGACCTCTTACTTTACGGTTGATTCTATGATCTAGCCTATATCCTTCTTCTAAATCCTATTTCTTTTTATGTTAACTAGAGCCAACTTCTGTTGTTTGCGTACAAGAACTCCTAAGGTACTGGTAGACTAATGAACATTTCCTCTCCTGGCATCACCAAACCTTTGGAGGGCATATTAGGTTATCATAATAGAGAAGGTCGAAATACACATTATTCGTTACGTTATCTGAGAAGACACAACTATTATATTGTATGTAGCACTCACAAGCAGAGAACACTTAGCACCTAAACTGTCACTGTAGAGGTATTTTTATCACACAGAACAACATAGACATGTCACTTGAAACTGACTGTAATTTGAGGAGAGATTTTTAGTAACCAGAGTATAATTTCCAGACTCTGGGAATTAAGAACTTGTGTATTATTTGTCCCAGCTGCAAATCTTGTGAGACAGATTGAAGATGGTATTTGCTGGTGTATAATGTGGTTCAGAGATGAGCCTTGCTGGAAGGAAAGCAGCATGTGGGGAAGAACGTGTTGAGTATTTCACTGAGGCAGAATCCAGGGCCAGAGCAGCAGGAATGACAATGAATACCAGCCAATGGCAGAGCAGTCCGAGGGATCCCACAGACCCAGTGACAGGGCACACAAATCCTCAGTTGCTGCCTGTTGCCAGTGGAATCATCATCTATAGGTACTGCAATCTGTCTTGCATTTTAAAATGTGAACACTGGGAATTCATCCCTATTTAATAAAAAGCGTGGGACTTACAGATAAGCAACTATTCTGAACTTCCCTCAAAGGAATCATTTATTGAACTGACAGGGGTGAGAGAAGCCAGTCCAACAAGTATAAGCAAGGTTGTTCTTGTGTCAAAGGCATATTAGAGGAACTTTTACAGAATGCTTTCAAATTTCTGGGATTTGCTTAGAATGCGATTTTTTAGAGAGGTCCCAATGTGCCATTTCGTTTCTGTGTTTAATATTCTTTATTTGCCAAGGGAGTTTATTGGAGGAAATCCAAAAAAACATATAGAATGAGCAAGGACATTTTTATTCCTAGCATTATTTTTGTCAACACTGACTACAAAAGCATTTATTTCCTATCTATTTGGATCTGACCCTGGACTTGTCCCTCTGCGGTAAATCATAGAGCCTGGCCTAATGCTTCGCATACCTATAACCTTTACCCTATGTATCTGCCCTGGATCATCACTGAGCATTGCTTAATTAAAATGATAAATCAGAAATGTAAATAACTCCTCCCTGATGAATCATATGCATTAATACTAACTTAATCTTAGAAATTAACTTCCAGCAAGATTTCCCAAGTTAAATTCCTTTCATCAAAATTCTTTTTAAAAAACCTCTCGTCATTCATAAACTTGGATAAAATAAATCCTTTAAATAGCCATTAGTGTTGGCTTAAACATTATATTTTCATGAATTATTATTTTTAAATAATGAGAAGGTCTATTTACTAATATTTGCTTTCAGTCACAACTTGAACTAATCTCGAGAAAATTCCTCTTAACTTGAGAAGAATGAACTCATCCAGAATATTTTAAAATGTCTTCAGAACCACCATCCTGGTTCCAACACACAGCTTCATAAGGCTTCAGAATTAGTAGCCCTTTTGTTGTGGAAAACTCCTAAGTGACCCAGAGCTGCCAAAATGAGGCTTCTGCCTCACTGTTGGGTGCGCATACAGTCCCCAGGGTCAGTGGTGTGTTTTTCACATGCTTCCACTCTGACTTTCTACTTTTTTTTTCTTTCCATGGGTAGAAGGAGAAAAAAATATTATGTATGTATGTAATAGGTTTGAAGGAAGGAGCTAAAGAACCAATATATAATAGACACCTATTATTTCAGGGCTTTATGTAAAATGTCTCATTTCATCATCAGAAAAAGCAATGATACATTATTTTAAAGAAGAATCTAAAGTAAGAGAATATGGTGTCCTTTTTCTATGTTCCCATGGCATCCTGTGTCTACCCCTATTGGAGGTATTATCACACTGTATTGAAAAATCTACTTATTTGTCTACATCATCCATGCAGTTTAAGTGTCTTGAGTATACTGTATTCAGTCAGCTTGCTGGGACCTCCATAACAAAGTACCACAGACTGGGTGGCTTCAACAATGGAAATTTACTGTCTCACAAGTCTAGAGGATGGAAGTCTAAAATCAAGGTGTCAGCAGGTTTGCTGTCTTCTGTGGCCTCTCTATCTGGCTTGCGGATGGCCCCCTTCTTGCAATGCATAATATCTGCCCATATGACATCATTTTACTTTATTTACCTCTTTATTTTATTTTATTTTTATTATTATTTGAAACAGAGTCTTGCGCTAGCCAGGCCTGGAGTGCAGCAGCATGATCTCAACTCACTGCAACCTCCACTTCCTAGGTTCAAGCAATTCTCGTGCTTCAGCCTCCCAAGTAGTTGGGATTACAGGCACCTGCCACTGCGCCTGGTTAATTTTTGTATTTTTAGTAGAGACGGGGTTTCACCATATTTGCCAGGCTGGTCTCAAACCCCTGACCTCAAGTGATCCACCCATTTTGGCCACCCAAAGTACTGGGATTACAGGCGTGAGCCACAATTATCCTCTTTAAAAACCCTGTCTCCAAATGAAGTCACATTCTCAGTTACTGAGGGTTAGAATTTCAACTTAATAAATTTCGGGGTGCAGGGAACACAAGCAAGCTTATAGCATTGCCCATATTGTCATTTTTATATCTTCACCATCAAGCATTGGAAAGGATGTATATTGGACACTCAGTGAAAGAAGGGTGATGCCAAAAGTAGTGCTTATTTCTATCATATGACCTTTTTATTCAAGTCATTTTCTAATCTCTTTCTCAATCTGCTACAGCTTCTTTCCCATACCCCTTATAACTCTCTGCACTTCTCATAGGATGTCTCAGGAAAAATGGCCAGTGCCGTCAATTCCTTTCCTCTCTGTACTCATGGCCGTCTCCCCTTCTTGACTCTCGACTGCTTGTACCTAATTTGACTAATAGAATAGTTGAAAATGACATTGTGAAACTTCTGAGTCCGACCTTTAGGCAGACTGGCTGCTTCTGCTTCCTGGCTCTTGAAGTCTTGAACTACTTTCTAAGAAGTTCAGGCTCCTCTGCTGAAATGAGACTCCACATAGCGGAGCTGGAAACGGAGGTGCTAAAACATCAGTGAAGAAGACATCTCGTGCAGATAATGTCTACCTTGAGAAAATAATGCTGATAGGAACTCTGACTAGAATTACTGTCTCTCCCTTGAGCCCTCTCCCTTGACATCACAACTACTTCTAGGCCCATTTGACTTCCCTGAAGCCCCTGCTTCAATTTTACCGTCTTGAGGATGGATAGATTATCACAATGATAGAGAATTATTTCGCACTAGCCCAGTGTACACAGTAGGCAGTGAGGGTAGTCTTGTCTTCTGTCCTTTCCCAAGATGCTAGCTGTCTCAGTCGTAAGAGAATTCTAAGTCTCTAAACAATTTAATAAAATTAATGCATTTTTAGGACAACTTTTGCACTTTTAACAAAAAACCAATTTCATATAATTTGAAAACTATTCACTGGAGCAACCATCCACAGAATGGTTCTCAACTATTCCTGAACCTGAAATGTCTGTTCAGAAGCAATTGGTGCTGTCAACATTTCTTGTACGATTTTAATGAGAAAAAAAATTAAAAGCAGATTCTCCATACGGCCAGTCATTAATCACTGCAATGATAGCTGGGAAGTAAATTAACTGATACTGTAACCTCTTCCCCTTCAGAAGCTAAGGAATCATAAAGGTACCGCAGGAAAATTGGTTACATCAGAACCCGTTTCTGAGGAAGTGAATATAATTAAAAATATTAAAAATCAAAGTTTTAAACATTTATTTTAAAAGAAAGACATCCTGAGAACTTCAAGTGTAGAGACAGTGCTGCAATTCTCATCTCTTCATGTCACTTCCTGTGTGCTGCTCAGGCCGGGCCACCACCTGCTCCAGGGCACCCCTCTGCATCCATTGAGGACTTAGGATCCTTATTGTGTCCTGCTCTTTCCTCAAATGTTGGAGTAATCCCAAAGGACCTGCAGGACCATGTAGACTGTGTGTCCTGCATCACGTCTTCCAAGCATCTCCATGACTGCAGCATTCGATACCCCAGCTACACTCTGGACTTTTCTGTTTCCTAGAGTTGTTTCACCTCGAAAGAAAAATTGCATTAGGATTCTCAGTCCCTCAATTCCTTCATTTTACTTCAGTGTTCATCTCGCACCCTAACAGATACAATTTTTGTTTCTATCCAGGGCAGATAACATGGTGTCACACTCTCAACTCCCTAATCCTTTTGCCCTTCTGCCAACTTGTTTTGCTAAACGTCACACAGCTTAAATTGAAACAAACTCTTGGTTTCCTAATTCCCTGCTTGGTCTGATGGGAGCTGCTGGACAACTGTTGAATCACGCAACCATACAGATGAGTTTGATTTCATATTTATAAGCCAAAATGTCAAATGAATTTTCAAAGCAACTCAATAAGTAAAACATATTTATTATAGAACTCATAAAAGCAGACAAACAAACAAAAACAGTGTAGAGAAAAAAGGCACCCATAAAACCATCACACAGAAAACTGGGGATCAGCTTTTTGGTGCTTTTCCTCCCAATCTTATTTTTACTCATATAACAGGAATAATGTGCATGTTATCTTATAAAATATCCCTTAATATTATAAAATTCACTTAGGTAATGTCACAGAATTGATTTCCAGCATCTAATTTTTCATGGTTTCATATTATTCTTTTTTTTAGACACTGTATTATTAATCTTCAACTTTCCCTTACTGGTGGTTATTTAGATTATTACTGACCAGCAACTCTAACTTTTTATTTAGAATGTGTTTTGAAAGATAGAATTCGGGAGCTAAAGAAAATAATGGCTTAAGGTTCTTGATGCACTTTGACAAATCAATTTTGAAAATAGTGAGAACAATAGATTCCAATGACAGTGGAAACAAGAACAACTGTTTTATCCTGTACTTGGCACACTGAGTAGCTTATATCACCAAATGTGAGACCATACATGATCAGTGACCAAAGTAGCACTGATAGCACTTAAAATTCTTTAAGTGAGTAAAAATCGGATATATGTGTGTTTTATCTCTGTGATTACTAGTAAGATTAAGCTTTTCACTTTATAAGTTTCTTAGCATCCATTGTTTTTGTGAATTACTTGTTCACAGTTTTAAAGTAATCATTTGAACTATTCCTAGCCATCTCATTTCCAATTCCACAACTTCCAAGTGTGCTTCCTGCATTTTAGATGGTATTTAGTTTGTCTGGCAAAAATATTTCTTCTTCTTTATCCCCATACATTGTCTTCTGTACTGTGCTGGTTTATTTATGGGCAACTCAGATTTTTTTCCCATTTTTTGCCTGTTGCTTTATATCACATGAGCTAGAACCATGGGGATTATATTTACTTAAATTCCACTAGTTGGATTTCGGGTAAGATTTCAATACATCTTTTATGCAATATGGGGTAGGCCAAAAAGAAGCAGAAACTGTCATTCCTCATAAGCAGCAGTGGCCACACATATGGGTTTTGGCAGAAGGCAAATGTGAGGTTTTTCCACCTTCTGGGTGTTTTCCTGCCAGCCTTCCAATTTGATGCTACAGGCAGCTGAGATTATCCTGGCATTTTTCTACAATACCCATATAATTGAACTCTTGAATGCTAGCAGTTCCCTGTAAGGAGCCGAGCTCAGCTCCCAAATTCTATGTGTGATCTTTCAGGCTAAACCACAGCAAGGGTGGAGAGGCCTCCCAGGGGGAAGTCACCCTCCCCACACCAGACTTGTTGCACTGCCAGTCCATTGTAGTTTTCTGGAGGGAACTGCAGTCAAGGAATCAGGCACCCCAGGACTAGCCATGCTCTTTCATGGAGGCATTTTTATTAGGCCCAAGGGGTCTTCATCACTCTCCAGGAACCTCCTCCCAGACCTCAGTAGAGGACTTGCCTAAGGCACTTCTCTCCATTTTGACTCCATACCTGCCAACTCCTATTACTTCCCCTATGACTCTCCAATAGGTTTTCCTTGCCTGCTGCCCAGATAAAGCCAATTTATCAAGACAGGGGAATTGTAATAGAGAAAGGGTTCAATTCACACAGAGCCCACTCAATGAGAGACCAGAGTTTTATCATTCAAATAAGTTTCCCTGAAAATTTGGAGACTGGGGTTTTTAAAGGATAATTTGGTGGGTAGGGGACAGGGAATAGGGAGTGCTGATTGGTTGAGTCAGAGATGAAATCAGAGGAGGTCCAAGTGTGTTCTTCTTGCTGTCTTCTGTTCCTGGGTTGGATCACAGAACTGGTTAAGCCAGATTGCCAATCTGGGTGGCACCAGCTGGTGTATCAGAATGCAGGGTCTGAAAAATATTTCAAGCATCAATCTTAGGTTTTACAATAGTGATGTTATTCCTAGGAGCAACTGGGGAGGTTCAGAGCCTTGTGGTCTGTGGCTTTATGACTCCTAAGCCATAATTTGTAATCTTATGGCTAATTTGTTTGTATTACAAAGGCAGCCTGGACCCCAGACAAGAAAGGAGTTTGCTTCAGAAAAGAGCTGTTATTATTTTTGTTTCAAAGTTAAACTATAAATTCTTCTGAAAGTTAGTTGGCCTATGCCCAGTAATGAACAAGGACAGCTTGGGAGGTTAGAAGCAAGATGGGGTCAGTTAGGTCAGATCTTTTTCACTGTCATAATTTTTGGAGTTCCTCCATTTGGCTCACAAATTCATAAAGAGGCAGATGCATTCGTTTGGGGCTCCTCAGTAGTGATACCATGCTCACCGTCTGAGCTGCATCCACCAAGTTCTTGCCCAGTTGCATTTCTAGGGGAAAAGTGGAACACTGAGGAGTCAGTGTCTGCTTATGCTCAACGCTGTGATCTTCGTTTCCCTGGGTTCTAATATGCTGAGTTAAATCTCTTCCATATCAAATATCTAGAGATGTTCCTTTTGTTCTGATAGAATCTTTACTGAATCTGTTACTTCTAATGGCAAAAACCGCAATTACTTTTGCACCAACCTAATAATATTTCTTCTTTTTCATCCACTTTACAGGGGAAAATGTTGCATTTCCTCCTCAAGGTTAATAATTCATTCTCTCAGTCATTAATTCATTTAAACATGTTTACTGCATATCTGGTACTATGTAACAATCACTGGCACTGTGTTAGTTCCTAAGAATACAAGATGAAGGAGATCTGGTCTATGCCTTCAAGGAGTTCTTGTCTTATTCAGGAGAGATAAATAGACATATCATTATAATTCACCAGTTAACACAGGGAGCTATTGGGAAGCAGAGGAAGGTTACCCAATCCAGTCAATGGGTAAGTATTTACAGAGAAGTTGATATTGTGACACAGAAAAAAATCATAGCATGAAAATATGTTAAATAATGCTGAAGAGAGATAGAAGCTTGTCAGAGGATGTGAAGCTGAGGAGAAGAAGGAGAAAAGAGGGGAAAGGTCATACAGCCAGAGGAGAGGAGAGATCTTTGGCCAAGAAAAATAAATGACAAGGACTATGTGTGCAAAAACCGTGGGCAGTTCTGTGTTCTTTGACTATAAAATATGAAATAGAGGAGGGAGAGATGACCATGGAAATGAGGTGGTGGCCAGAAAATGTAATGACTTAGATATGGTAAAGAAGAGTTTGGGCCTAATCATGAAGATAATCAGAAGTTATTGGAGGATTTTATCAGAGAAGTTGTCAACTAAAAAAAATAAATTTCTTGAGCAATTTTAATTAAGATCTTCATCATCATTAAGATTTTCTGTAATGGTGCTGA
Source organism: Colobus angolensis palliatus (assembly GCF_000951035.1). Classification (NCBI taxonomy): domain Eukaryota; kingdom Metazoa; phylum Chordata; class Mammalia; order Primates; family Cercopithecidae; genus Colobus; species Colobus angolensis. Next base: position 4,762,490 of record NW_012120821.1, read on the forward strand.
GAAAACCAAGAATTCTTACAGGCTTCCTGGCGACTTCCCATGAAGAAGCAGAATGTATAGGCATGGGAGACAAGACATAAGTAGGAATAGCAGGAAAGGGCTTTGGCTTCAGACTCTTTGGTTATCAAATAATCTAAAGAATTAAAATAGTAATGCTCTACCATTTTCACCTCTAAAACTAGCATAGATAAAAATGTTAATCCTTATGAGGGTATGATGAAGTAGACACGCAGTAATTATTGCAAGCTTCTGTGGAAATCAATTTAATGATATGCTCTGAAAGCTTCAAAATGCTCATACCTTTTGACCCTTTAATTCCACTTTTGTGGATTATGAATGCAGACAATGATTATCACTACCAAGTTGAAAATAAAACAGCAATAACTTATGTTGCTGTAAAGAATAAATAAGATAATGCTTGAAAAGTGCCTGTACTACTGCCAGTACACAGATGAGTTCAGGGAGTGCAAGGAATCATTCTTCTTTTGCATCTTGATTTTGAAAGTGCTTATTTAGTAAATAAATAGTGAGCAAACCACAGTATGTATTGACTGCCCACTGTGTGCCAGTCTCCATGCCAATTGCTGAGCATGTAATAGTAAATATGGTAGGCTTTGTTCTTACCCTTATGATATTTACAGTCTAATGGCAGAAAAAGGCTCCAAGTAAATAAATTGTACAAAATATTACATATGTGTGTGCATATACACATACAGATGATTAAGGAAATTAACATAGTGTTATGAGAGAACAACAGAAGAGATTAAATTTAGAGAGGAAGGTCCAGAGCAGCACTTGCTGAAAGTAGGGACCTTGTTACTGACTAAACTGTGTTCTCCCAAATTCATATGTTGAAGCCTTAACCCCCAGGGTCACTGTATTTGGAGATAAGGAGGTAATTAAGGTTAAATGAGGGCAGAAGGGTGGGTGGTACCTTAATCCAATCGGACCATTCGATTTATAAAAAGAGGAAGAGACATCAGAACCCTCTGTCTCCTGGAGGACGCACAAGGTGAAAAGGCCAGCTGAGGACACAGCGAGAAGGAGTGGTCTAGAAGCTGAACAGAGAAGCCTCACCAGAAACCAAACCTACTGTCACCTTGATCTTTCACTTGATTGTGAGGAAATAAACTTCTATTGTTGAAGCCACACAGTCTGTAGTATTTTTTATGGAAGTCCCAGAAAACTAATGCAGACCTGAAGGATAGGAGGAGATGGCTGTTTGAAGAAGGGCATTTCCAGGGAGAGAAAACAACAGACACAGCCCTGGATGCTGAAAGGCTCTTGGTGTGTTTGGACAGCTGAAAGAAAAGTGGTATACCTAGAATCTTATGTATCCCTTATGAATATTTCTGAAACATCTTTGGGAAATAAGGTCATGATTTCATCACTAGCTATAGCAATAAATCGATTTTGGTTCTGAGGATCTGAGTTTTGGTTCAAAGGAATACAATGAAATGGAGATAGAGAGAAGAGGCCAATGTTCTACAGGCCAGAGCACTAGAAACTCAGAAGCACTAGATGTATTAACAGGGATTAACGAGAAAAACAACATATTAGCTAATGCCAGACATGTTTAAGAAAATGAATATCCCTTACATATTGTCTGTTATATCCCTTACAAGTGCCTTAAGCAAGCCCATTAAACTAAACCAAATTCCCTGTCTCAAACTGATGTCTCATAATTGAGCACCAAACCTGGATTTCTAGAAAAATGATCTACATGGAGTCTGAATAATTCTAAGGAAAACAGAAACTGCAAACTAAAAGAATTACCTATAAATTATCTTGACTGTATTTGCCTCTATATTCTTAGCAGTATTGACCAAGCCCTGTTTGAAGGTTCTAGGACTGCAGGTTTATGAGTCTATTACATATATTGTTTATTTACATTGTGCTATAACATCCCAGGAAACCCTCACTTTTGTAATTGTAGTAAGGATGGGTAATGTAAATTTTTTGAGTATTTAGGTAAATGTTTAACAACCAGCTCTCTAGGGGCAGAGGATTGCCTTGAATCTATAGATGGAAAGTTTGCATCACTTTAGAATTCATATGCTGAAATCCTAATTCTTCATGTGATGATATTAGGAGGTGGGGCCTTTGGGAGGTTATTAAGTCATGAGGGCAGAGCTGTCACGAATGGGATTCATGCCGTTATGAAAGAAAGAGAGCTCTCTTGTGCCTTTTGCCATGTGAAGGTACAAAGAGAAGATATCCATGAGTAAGGAATCAGGCTATCACCAGACCCCAAATCTTCTGGCCACTTGATTTTGTACTTTCCAGCCTCCGGAATCTAACCAAAAAAATTCTGGTTTTTGTAAGCTATGTAGTCTATGGTAGTTTGTTACAGCACCCTGAACAGTCTAATACTGTTCAGTCTCTAGCATCAGGGTTCCTCTCTGCCTTCAGAGAGATGGTTGTTAAACATTTAACAGCAAACCACTTCATTTTTGACTGCTTTATTTTCTGGGCTATAGCATTTGAATATCTCTATGGGGTTAATATGCTCATAATGGTTGATTTGGTTGATTTCAATGTGATACCACTGAAGCAAAGCTGGGAACAGATGCTCAGTAGTAGCATACCACTACATAGCACTTTCACTGTAACCATTAGTTCTCACAAGCCTGGATGACCCAGCCCCAGTTACGCTATTGTCAATAAAAGTGTGACTCTAGTGCTTGCAAGTCTACAAACTCTGGTATATTTTCTCTCTTCGCCACTGGGCATTAAAACTAGAGCAACTAACACAACTTGCCAGATGTATGTAAAAACCAGTACAAATGGTACTTTTTTGATGTTCCATCTCTTTAACTTTATAGCACAATGTAAGTTTGTCTCTGCCTGGTTGATAGGTAAATGCTGGATCCATTTGGAAAGACATTAGCTTCCTTTGCGAATTTCTGCATCTTCCAAAAGTAGATTAGAAAATGTGCTAAAGGCGGGCGCGATGACTCATACCTGTAACCCCAGTACTTTGGGAGGCCTAGGCAAGAGGATAACTTGAGGTCAGGAGTTTGAGACCAGCTTGACCAACACGGTGAAACCTCCTGTCTACTAAAAATACAAAAATTAGCCGGGTGTGGTGGCACATGCCTGTAGTCCCAACTACTCAGGAGGCTGAGGCAGGAGAATTGCTTGAACCCAGGAGGTGGAGGTTGCAGTGAGCTGAGATCATGGTACTGCACTCCACCCTAGGCATCAGAGTGAGACTCTGTCTCAAAAAAAAAAAAAAAAAGGATTGAAAAATTCCTATATTCAATCACATTCTTAGAAAGATATGAGGTCTAGGACATTAATATGTAGAGCAGATATAGGTAAAACTGATACTTGCTCACCCAAAACTTACTCCCAACCTTTTTTCTCCATGCAGAGTCAAAATTTTATTCTGGTTTTATATTCACCTGCTATAGCTTGAATGTTTGTTAAATGTTATGCAGATGTTAAATCCTAATGCAAAATGTGATAGTATTTGGAGGTGGGACTTTTGTCAGGTGCTTAGGTCGTGAGAGTGGAGCACTCATAAACGGGATTAGTGTCCTCATAAAAGATACTCCAGATAGTTTGCCTCCTTTTCTGCCATATGAGGACACAGAGAAAAGATGACCATTTTTGAACCAGGAAGCAGGTTCTTTCCAGACACCAAATCTGCTGGTGCCTTGATCTAGGACTTTCCAATTCCAGAACTGTGAGAAATAAATTTCTGTTATTTGTTACCACCCAGTTTATGACATTTTGTTGTAGCAGCCTAAATGGATTAAGAGCATCCTTTGGCCCGCATGCCTTGGTAAATTCTTATGGATCTAAACCAATTATCAGGTCCTATCACCTTGCCAATGACTGATTTTGGTTTGGGCTTATTACCCACTTATGACCAACGAGATATGAGGGATGCCTGAGAGATTCTGAAAAATCCTTCTTAGTTTTAAACACAACAAAAAGATAGTCACTTTTTCTGTCTCCCTTCACTGGCATAGGAATATTTTATGCCAGTAGTTATAGCCATCTTACAACCAAGAAGCCAACTGATGAGGTGATTACAATGAGACAAGATGGAAAAAGCTGGGTTGTTGATAATGACTTTGAGGTACTAAATTAATAATCCTGGAATTTCTCTTCCATGGGGTTTCATGTTCTATGTACCAATAACTTCCCTTATTTGAGTAAGTCTTTTGTTACTTGGGTTCTTATAGCGAGTCTTATGCTATTTTTCATCCCCAAGTTTTTTACTGTCTTTCCTCTAGATTATTTATTATATCTGTCTTATTTAAATTTTTCTAATGGAGTACCCTGGCTGGAATTTGACCTGAAGATTTACAAAATTTTGAGTAATTGCTGGGAAAAAAATGAAAGTCACTAACATTTTCTGCCTCTCAAAAGCCTCTCAATAACCTTTTGTGATGAATTATCTTTAAGTTTAAAAAGATAGATAATTGGTGTGAATATTTTATCTATGTAATTGTACAGGCAGTATCTACCTATTATTCTTGTGAAAAACTAAGGAAACAGGTAATGTCTATGCAACTCTTTTAATTGGAAAATTGTTTCTGTGATGTAATTGTTTTGGATGTGTCAATGTTGTGCCTTGGTGGTTTTTATTTTTTATCTTTTTTGCTTTCTGTTTCTTTGACTTAGTTTGGGAATGGGATAATTTTCTATTTTTCCCTGTGTGTGTATTGAGTGTACTTAGTGTATAAGGTCTTGCATGATCATATAAAGATGTTTGTTTGTGTGCATATGTGATAAGCAGTCTCTTACAAAGATAAGAAGCTGAGATGCTTAGAGACACAGGGAGGACATGTAGGCCTGAGCCAGTCCTCATCCTGGAGGAAAGACTGTAAAAATAATTTGTGTGACAAAGCAACTTGCCTGGAAACTTCTCAAATGCCAGTGTCCAGAGAGATACGCAAACACACAGGAAAGGATGGAGACTAAACAGACATGACTTAAATGCAATGTGGAATCATGGATAAAGTCTTTCAAAATAATTATGGAGATTGGTATTGAAACCATTGGCAAGATAGAATACAAACTGTAAAATTTCCCAAGTGTGATAATTGCATTGTGGGTATGTTGGAGAATGCCCTTGTTCTGAGCAGGAATATGCCAAAATGTTTAGAGAGGAAGTATTTTGCTACCTGTAATTAACTCTTAAATGGTTAAAGAAAACAAAAAAAAATTGTCTATGGATAGAGAAAATGTGGCAAAAATGTTAAATAAATCTGGATGTAGAGTATATGGGTGTCATTGTACTATTTTCCAACAACTTTTCTGTAGATTTGAAGTTTTAAAAATTAAAGAGTTGGAAAAATAAGATAAAATAGGAAGACTTGGGTTTTGGGTAGCTCAACTTTGATTAACTAATGATATTCTACATATAGTGAATAGTGAAACAAGAGACACTGTACCATTGTGTTCCAAAGTGATTATCCAGTTGATAAAGGATGGGTTATAATTAATGATGATATAATACAATGATGGTATTTCCCCCATAGAGCAAACATTCCCTCTGTAAATTTTGCTGGGAAGAAGTTTAATGTAGAAGAAGAAATGAGAACTGGAAGGCAGGCTTTCCAGTGGGAAGCATGAATGTGAGAGGTCAGACCTGACATTTCACAAAAAGTACTAGTACTTGTGAGTGTGCCTTGGGCACTGCCTCCTGCCACATGGAGTCAGCCTTTTAGCCAAGCTTGGAAGTGCCTTGTGAATACTGAACTTAGGAGCTTGAGAATATCTACATCTAGTATAAGCCTTCCTTAAAGTTTCATGACATGCTAAACTAAGCTCTCCTGTGAGGCCGTAAGAGTAGACTCTTCCATGCTTAGAGTAAGCAGTAAGAAATAGTATAATATTATTTTCACACCTCTCTCAAGGTAGGTAGTAACAGTCCTAGTGGCATGAGGAAGATCATGTGCTCTCAGAACTGCTGAAGACCATTTAGTAAAAGACTTGATGCTGAAGGCCTGTAGCTGCATGAACTGTTGCAGAACAAGGGAAGGGACCAGCTTCACTGGAGACACAGAGATGGTAGGAGAGTAATCCTGGAAAGGTCAGGCTGACATCTGTCATTGAACCCTGGAGTTTGAGATTTGGATCATTAATGTCAACATGATTTGAATGGCTTTCTTAGTCTTGGCTAGGATATAATGCTTATATTTGGCTAAGTATCATATCTCCTTTGCTTGAATGTAAGATTCTTTGGGACAGCCATCATCAGTTACCTTTCTTCTTACTTCTTACTGCAGTTGTTTTTTGTGATGCCTTTGATATGTATTGACTGAAACTGTGTCTTTGACAAAACTTTAATCAGGTTCTCTTAGCCACCTTTTCAACTAATCCCCAACCTTTGCCCAGTTTTAGCAAAAATCCTGCTAGGTCAGTGTAGCCAGACCCCACTCCCCATATCTAAGCACCCTTGATATCTGATCAAATTCTTCAACCACCAGCATTCCCCAGGTGATGTCTGATCATCCTGGCTTGCCTTCAGCAAGAGTCCAGTCAAGTTGGTTGAGCAAGAATTCTTCCTTACCCCCGATGCTGCCTCTTAATGGTTTTTCCTCCACTCACCTTCTTCCTGTTTCTTGGCTATAAATCTCCACTTGTTCTTGTATTAGAAATTGAGCCCAGCTGATGTCTCTTTGCCATTATTACAGCAGTTCCTGAGTAAAACCTGTACCTGTTTTTACCACTTCACTATCTAGTTCTGGTTTTTCTTTACCAATAATGAATAAATATTTCTTGATGGGAACTGAATCTACATCGCAGCTCACAACAATATCAATAACTTGATTGTTGAGATTATTTGAAAAGTTTGTCTCAACAACTTTGACAAAAATTCTTTTTAAAAATAGGTTTAAAAATTGACTATTAACCTCCACTTTATTATAATATATAAACATTATTTTAAATCCCTCATTATCCCAAGACATCCTTTATTTTCTCTGAAAATGATCAAGTCTTGAGCCCCAGAGTCCTGCAAACAATCACATTCTCCAGTGTTTGAGGCAATGTTGATGCTTTCTGAATAACAAACTCTGCCATGGTGTTGCTTTCTCCTGAAGAAGTTCTGCCTATACCCATGAGTTTGCAAACTAAATGTTGGTGGAATCTTCTGAAGCCTGAATGAGAGCTGAATTGTCTGTATTGATCAATACACATTTTAGAGAATACATTTCCTATGTCCTGCTGACCTTGTTGGCAAGATCTCTCTGTCTGTGAATTACAAATAGTACTTACATAAGAGACTGCTTCCTTAATCTGCGAGCTGCCTTTCAGTAGTGAAGGCTTCTTTTATGGCTATTACAAATGTCAGATTCAGATTGGCCATACGTGGTGTTGCATCAGGAATGATACAGAATGACTCCTTTCCCTCAATTTCATGTCAATGCCAACAATGCCTCTCTGTCAAAGGATTCTCCTAGCTTCAAAAGGTCATTGATATCCAATAGTGCTGATAAAAAGTGTACTTCGAGTGGTTTACATATTTACCAAAGTTTTAGTCCCAGATGAAGCACAGGTAGAAGCGAGGCCTAATCTGAGCATATATGTGAAGCTTACAACTAAAAACCTTAAAGCAGGCTCTTTGTTCAGTGCTTTTTATTCTACCTGTTTTACAATGGACTGAGAGGCTTTTAGCATACAAATTTTGGAAAATGTCCTAATTGATATGAAACTGTGCAATATGCCCCAAATCCACTATTTTAAGCTCCAATACTGCTCAAATTTCAGAATAGAGGCAATTTTCAGTTTTACCACATTTTGTATAATGTAGCTTTCTTTTTAATGGTGTCTTGTTCTCTTTGCTAGAAGACTGTGTTTGTATGAATTAGCAATGGAACTTGACAAACCCATGTTTATTTTCAGAGACGGATGATCTGGATCAACTTCTTCCTGTAAATCTCAACAGTAAGCCTCAATAGCCAAGTGATTTTAACAGAAACAAAACTACACCAAGCATTTCAATATGATGAGCTTGAGAAACATACTTGACAAACTTCCTAAAGGGATTCTTAAAAGGAGCATTCATTAGACAGACACTGAAACGCTGATCCGCTTTGGTGTGAAGAAAAGGTCTCAGTTTGTGTATGACTAATTTTCAATTTTCTTGTTTTTGTCAGGTGTACGTTTCCTTAAAATGGATACTTTTGAGTATTTTTCTAGTTTAATTCATGAATATGGGTTCAGTTGTTTAGAATATCAAGTAAACAGAGTGTGTGTATATGTGTGTACATGTATATGTGTATATATATGTCTGTGTTTATATATAAGTACACACACAATGACATGTACATATACTTTGTTTAAAGCATTATACTTTATAATGTTGTATACATACATATATATACACATACAGACAAAAACACATATAATGCTTTATAATGCTTTTTTAAAATTTTATCTTTGTTTTAATGAAGAAGTTAAATACTGTTACATGCAAATGTGGACATGTTCTAGATCTAAATATACATTCCTTCAAAGTGTCATATTTATCCATGGCTGACCTCCTACTATCTTCTCTACAGAGAGAGTTCTATTTGTTTTCACTCTCTTCCAATTTCTTTTTTTTTATTATTATACTTAAGTATATGTGCACAATGTGCAGGTTTGTTACACATGTATACATGTGCCATGTTGGTGTGCTGCACTCATTAACTCATCATTTACATTAGGCATATCTCCTCCTGCTATCCCTCTCCCCTCCCCCCACCCCACGACAGGCCCCAGTGTGTGATGTTCCCCACCCAGCACCCAAGTGTTCTCATTGTTCGATTCCCACCTATGAGTGAGAACATGCAGTGTCTGGATTTTTGTCCTTGGGATATTTCTTCTCAAATACTTTTTCCAAATTTCCTAGTTTTATTTTTCTCTTGTAGGAATGACTACATGTCATGGTTTAGTTGCTTTACATTATCCCATATTTCTCAAAGACTTTGTTTACTTTGTTAAAAAAAATTTATCTGACTTTAGAAGACTGGTCTTCAAGCTCTGAAATTCTGTCTTCTTCTTGGTTTAATCTATTGTTAAAGCTTTCAACTGTATTTTGAAATTCCTCCAGTGAATTTGTTGTTTTCAGAAATTCTGATTTTTTAAAACAATGTATCTGTCTTATCTTTTGTAATCTGAATTGTTTTTTGATTTCATTCTGTTGATTTTTAGCTTTCTCTTGAATCTAACTGTGCTTCCTTACAATCCATATTTTGAATTATTTACCTGTAATTTCAGGATTTTCAGATTCACTGCTAGAGGGCTAAGTGCAATCCTTTGAGAGTGTCGAAACACTCTATCCATTTTTACTGCCAGAGTTCTTGCATTGATTTCTTCTCATTTGAAGAAGCTGTCACTTCTTATTTTTGAATTTGCTATCATTCAGATAGAACTTTTTCACCTTCTAGTCTTTTCTCCCTTGACTCTATGAATATAGTATATGTTGTGATAAGTTGTTTGGCTTTGTTTCTGTGTGCTTTTGGATGGCCAAGGCTCTGTATGGGTTACTTGATTATGCTTAACTTTTGTGTGGTGACTTTCTCATATGCCTCTTATTGTAGCAATATATTAACCCGATGAGTCAAATACACTATCTTCTGTGAGGCAGAAAGTGCAGAGGTCTCAGGCTGTTTATCTTGTATACTAGCTGTGCTCTTCTGACAGCAGGTTTTTTATTTGGTGAGCAGTTCTGCCTCTAGTTCAGTAGGTGGCACTTCAGAGTAAGAGCTAGCTTGTCTTTGGGTAGCCTCATATCAACTGGAAGCATCTGTCCCTGGGGCTTGTGTGGGTGGCAGGGGGAGTTCATGTTGGGATGCACTGAGGTCTTCGGGGAGTGGGGTGGGGACTGCACCAGCTCTTTTTCCTGGGCAGGCAAAAATGCGATGTGCTTCCCTATCAGGCCTCTGACACAGGGTTCATGACCTTCAGTTCCTATAGATACAGATACTGTCCTTTGTGTTTCAGCCACAGTATGATTGAGGCCTGTAAAAATGCCCCTCTGGTGGCTACCACTGAAATGGCCTTAGGACAGAGCCTCTTCCCCCAGTCCAGGGCAGACAGCTCTGTGGCTTCTATGAGCTCAGTTACCTGGATAATGCCACTATGTGTGTGTGTGTGGGGTTGGCGGGGGTTATTGGTGGGCCCTGTCCTTTGTACACATGTGTGAATCATATGCACACTTTAAGCAAGGTTTCAGCTGCCGTGAATTGTGCTGGAAAGGCTATACCCAAATGCATTTGCTCTAGCCTCCAGTGGAGAAAGCCTCTGCTATATCTGCAACAGTGGACAGGGGAGTGGAGATGACCCCATCTTCACATTCATTCCCAGCCACTAGTGCCACCCTCTAGAGATATGGGTACCACACCTGCACTTTCTTTGTCCCAAAGGGCACTTTGGCAGGCCTTGCACCCCACTCCACTGGAGGTGCACCTCACCAGTGGCTAGATCTCTGGGGATCCCACAGCTCCCTAGGGTCCCACTAGTCTTCTGTGGATGCCAAAGTCAGAGCGAGTCCTGGGGTATGTTTGTGGGGGCTCTGGTGATGAGGCAACACAAGGGCTTGATCCTTGGGTGATGAGGCAACACAAGGGCTTGATCCTTGGGTAGGGTAGTGGCCCACAACAGGCATACAACCAGTATGGTAGCTGCCATCACAGTTTGGGCCTGAAAGGAGTGCAGGCACACCTGCACGAGCTGGCCACCTGGTGTTGTGTCCCAGGAAGTTCTCAAATTTCCACCTATAGCAATTGCACAGGATTTCAAGAGCAGAGTGGTGCCTTGACAATTTAGCAGTCAGCAGTTTGTTGCAGGAGTGAGAAGAGCAAAGAATCATTTCTACCTACTATTGCTGCAGGACTCCAAACTCCTTAGGGGTCAATTTCTACAAGACTCTTGCTGCTTTCCTTTTCTGCACCCCAGTCCCAACACATGTTGGCTATCTTCCCTCAGCTTTCCACTTGGGTCATGACCTGTAACTTTGATCTTCTTTCTGTGAACTGGCATCCAACATCTCAAATCAGCCATCTTGGAAAAAATTTTTTTTAATGATATATTGTATAAAACTTCTAATAGAGGTTACTTTACATTATTTTAAAAATTCCAAAGGAAATACTACAAATTATTCCTTAGAACATGAGTTGAACATAATAGTAAAGCCATTCATATTTTATTTTCTGTCATGCCAAGTTATTTGCAAATTGTCAGAGAGCATAAATTACTTTCAAAATTCTGGTGTTGTGCAGTTTGATCTTGTTGATAAAATTTTCAAAAGACATTGAAAGTCTTCAGAAGTGGCAGTTTTACGTCAAGTGTAAAAATGCATGTTAATCTTTGATGACAGTTTCTCTTATATCATGGCTTCCTATGTATTATTGAACCTGACTTTGACGATGAGCAGGCTGTCGGTTTCCATTGTTTGACCAGGCTGTCAGATTCCATTGTTTGGCCAGGAAGGATTTTAGAGTGATTATGTACAGAACAATTTATTCTTTCTTTAATGTTCAATATAGGCTTTTGTTTAACATACTTGTACTATTTTAATTCGATTCTATGATATTGATTTTTCAGTGGTGTTTTAACCCCATTGAAATACTTTCTTCTGAAACTGTTATCTTGGACCTAACCTTCATATATGTTAGAATACATAGTTTTTTGTTCTTTGTTTTTTTGTTTGTTTGTTTGATTTTAGTCCATGTGCTTTCTGAAACTTAATTGAGACTACAGAGTTTACATGAAAGAGAACTCATGGATATTTTTGTATGTCAAATATTTATTTACTTACAAGTCTGGTGGTATGATACAAGCCACATTCTTTGGACCCTTCCTCTGTACAAATGTTTGCTTTCTAGGTAAAAATCTCATCCAGCCCTGTAACCATCAGATCATCAGATTCAGCTTTATACCAATGACTCCTAAATTTCTCAAGTAATTCGCTGAGTAATCAATGCTATATCCCTCTGGGTAGAATGAAGAATCCCAATGAAACCCCTTCCTGGGAATACTGCTGAAGAGGGAGAAAGTTTCCATGGGGTTTCTGAATGCAAGGTAACCCTGGAGCGCCTAGGGATTTTTTGCCATGTTGTGGGAAAAACTGACGGAGAATGAAATCAACCCAAGGGAAAGTGTTGGTAAGAGGTGGAAAAAAATGGATTTGCAATTAATTCACTTGAGCACATGAGCCCAAACTGGCTTATTCCTGGCCTTTTCAGTAACCTTTATATTCATATAGGCCTAAATTTACCTTTACTTGCTTAAGCCACTTTTAATTGGGTCTCAAATCCTTACAAATAAATCAATAACAAAGAAAATACTTAAGTATAATATCAAATTGTAAAAAGTCACACACATTTTAAAAATGTTAGTATTATCTCAGATATTGAAAAATATGCAAAGAAAAAGACAAATGAAAACATAAGAAAGTAACTCACTTTAAGGAGTGTTTTTTATTTAGTGACTTTTTGTATAATCTTCACATTTTCTATAATAAGCATCTATTATGTTTATAAGAGAAAACATTATAAACATAATTTTAGAAAACCTTCCTTTTCCATTTTTATGGGTGCTGTATTTATGCAGCATTATTTGTGCTTAAATGTGGTTTTGCATGTGAACTCAATATATTGGACTTATTTTCATTGGATGAATAATTTTGAGTTCATTTTTTAAAAAACCATAAACCTAGCTAATAGATTCCCCCTATTGATAAAAAATTTGTATTTCCTATTCTAATGCTGAAAACATTTTTAAAACTCTTATCTCTAAAATTCTAAACTTTCTCTTCCTTTAGTTGCTTATAAATTATCTTTCTACTTCTTGTTCTAGAATATTCTTGCACATATACTTTCCCATTTCTCTTTGTCTTTTAGAATGTATCAATATGAATATGCTTTCTTCTAACTATTGCCTTAAGTGCATTGAAAGCAATAACTTGTGAATATCCACATAAACAGTTGTGGTAGGAGTGGACAGTAATTGCTATTTTAAGTGCTGCTACTATTGTCTATGTTAAAAAAATGATTTTTAAGCCTTAGTGATTTGAAAAAGCTTAGGGAAGTCTCAAGCAAGATGTGAATTGGTTCCTATTTTAGTTGACATCTACAAATTACCCAACTTATGTTAAAATATAATCCAATATTAAATAAATGTTATATATATATATATCTATATCTGAATAGGTGGAAACTGTAAGATTCATTGTAAGTGAACTTTGTGCACTATGTGGGTGTCAAAAATTTCTATGTATAAGTAGTTAATACACAAAAGTGCATGGAACATTAATAAGCATGGGTCATTTGAATGTTAAAATGCTATATAAAAACAGGGTTTTTTTCCCTGTTAGTATTGGAAGAAAGGTCTTAGTTAACTTAGAGGTTATTTTTCTTCTCCTAATTACCAGAGTGGTCTTCAGTAGTAACAAGATAAAGTATCTCTGGATATTCTCAGGCAGCTAGCTGATCAGGCATATTTGGAAGTGATGGAATTGGAAAATAATTGCATCTATGGAAAATTTAGCAACCTACAGATCTGTGTTAGGGCTTTAGGAATACAGCTGAAAACATTTCTACATTAAAGTCAGCTTGAATAAATTACAGAAGAGACTGAAATGTTCTAAGATTTGTACAGAAGCTCTTATAAAAAGAAATAATTAACCTGACATGAACCAATTTGAGAACAGAACAAGGTTAGTGGGTGGTTTAGAAAAAAAGGTGGGAAGGGGGTATAAAAATAGCAGAAGATCTGGTCCAGACCCAGAACAGAGATCCCCTCAGGGACTCCTAGCTGAGAGTTTTACTGTATCTTAGAAAGTGGAGGGGTTGATCATTTATACTAGAACCATAACTAGTCTTAACTGCTTTTGTATTATTTGTTATTATTGTCATCATTATCATCTCTAGGACCACACAGTTCAATCCATAACATATGTCCAATATCTTCTCTTTCTCTCCTTTTTGTCCAAATTAATAGAGCTTCAGAGATTGTCAAACTGACTAGGAAGAACCAATTCCATCACTTTGGTGAAAAAATGTTTTTAGGGCATAGTAAACGTCCAGCACAGTACTCAATGAGAAAGAAGAATAAAACATCACCTTTCACTGAAGGCACCCAGACAGCATAATGCAGTAAGTTAACTAGCAGGAAAATGAGTTAATAGAAAGTTACTTTATTTTACTTCGGTTCTGCATTCAGGGGCTGGGGGGCAGGCTAGGCTTGCTCAGGAGGCTATGCTAGAACTTAACCTTGAAGAACAGTGAGTGTTTGATATGCAAATGATGGAGATGGAGGTGGTTGGGACTGGAGCTGGGGTGAGGGATGGAAGAATATTCTAGATTTAGGTAGAGGGATTAGTAAAGGCTTGTCAAGATCCTGCTGTGAGTGAACAGGGCAGATGAGTAGCGTGGCTCATGTGACTCTGCTTTTTAATTTTTTTTTTTATGATTATACTTTAAGTTCTAGGGTACATGTGCACAACGTGTAGGTTTGTTACATATGTATACGTGTGCCATGTTGGTGTGCTGCACCCATCAACTTGTCAGCACCCATCAACTCGTCATTTGCAACTCCTGATGCAATCCCTCTTCCCCCTCTCCCCTCCCCATGATAGGCCCCGGTGTGTGATGTTCCCCTTACTGAGTCCAAGTGATCTCATTGTTCAGTTCCCATCTATGAGTAAGAACATGCGGTGTCTGGTTTTCTGTTCTTGCAATAGTTTGCTGAGAATGATGGTTTCCACCTGCATCCATGTCCCTACAAAGGACA
>NW_012120821.1:4778777-4779107 GCF_000951035.1 Colobus angolensis palliatus
TTTCAAAGGGAATTTTTCCAATTTTTGCCCATTCAGTATGATATTGGCTGTGAGTTTGTTATAAATAGCTCTTATTATTTTGAAATACGCTCCATCAATACCGAATTTATTTTGAGTTTTTAGCATGAAGGGCTGTTGAATTTTGTCAAAGACCTTTTCTGCATTTATTGAGATAATCATGTGGTTTTTGTCTTTAGTTCTGTTTATATGCTGGATTACATTTATAGATTTGCATATGTTGAACCAACCCTGCATCCCAGGGAAGAAGCCCACTTGATCATAGTCGATAAGCTTTTTGATGTGCTGCTGGATCCGGTTTGCCAGTATTTT
>NW_012120821.1:4780932-4796371 GCF_000951035.1 Colobus angolensis palliatus
CTTGATCCTGCTATTATGATATTAACTGGTTATTTTGCTCGTTAGTTGATGCAGTTTCTTCCTAGCCTCGATGGTCTTTACATTTTGGCATGTTTTTGCAATGGCTGGTACTGGTTGTTCCTTTCCATGTTTAGGGCTTCCTTCAGGGTCTCTTGTAAGGCAGGCCCGGTGGTAACAAAATCTCTAAGTATTTGCTTATCTGTAAAGGATTTTATTTCTCCTTCACTGATGAAACTTAGTTTGGCTGCATATGAAATTCTGGGTTTAAAATTCTTTTCTTTAAGAATGTTGAATGTGGGCCCCCACTCTCTTCTGGCTTGTAGAGTTTCTGCCGAGAGATCTGCTGTTAGTCTGATGGGCTTCCCTTTGTGGGTAACCCGACCTTTCTCTCTGGCTGCCCTTAAGATTTTTTCCTCCATTTCAACTTTGGTGAGTCTGGCAATTATGTGTCTTGGAGTTGCTCTTCTCGAGAAGTATCTTTGTGGCACTCTCTGTATTTCCTGAATTTGAATGTTGGCCTGCCCTACTAGGTTGGGGAAGTTCTCCTGGATGATATCCTGAAGAATGTTTTCCAACTTGGTTCCATTTTCCCCCTCACTTTCAGGCACCCCAATCAAACGTAGATTTGGTCTTTTCACATAATCCCATACTTCTTACAGGCTTTGTTCATTTCTTTTTCTTCTTTTTTCTTTAGATTTCTCTTTTCACTTCATTTCATTTATTTGATCCTCAATTGCTGATACTCTTTCTTCCAGTTGATCGAGTCAGTTACTGAAGCTTGTGCATTTGTCTCATATTTCTTGTGTCATGGTTTTTATCTCTGTCAGTTCGTTTATGGCCTTCTCTGCATTAATTACTCTAGTTGTCAATTCTTCCACTCTTTTTTCAAGAATTTTAGTTTCTTTGCGCTGGGTTCGTAATTCCTCCTTTAGCTCTGAGAAGTTTGATGGAATGAAGCCTTCTTCTCTCATCTCGTCAAAGTCATCCCATTTTGTCTTTTGCCAGGCTCTGTTTCCCCCCGTCCCCGTTTTCCTTTGCTCTCCTCTTCTTGTATCCAGTGTACTGGGATAGAACCTTAGCTGTTTTAGAATTTCACAGTTTTCTGTGGGCCTCTTTACAGATAAAATCATTTTCTCTGAGTAACACTGTGAAAGGGAAAATTCTCTCTGGTACTTAAAAATCGGAATCCACCAGAATGTTGGCCAGTGCTTTTATTTCCAATGATTTTCGGTACAGCCTCAGTTGCTATTTTTTGAAATACTTTAATTATTTTGTTATTATAAGGGTCTTCTTTGAGTAGCATTTGGTCCTGATTCTTGTAATCCTATGGAAGTATACACTAAACTCAATAAAAATTATACATAAATAAATTTTTTGTATTATACTGTCATTGTGAATTTGTCTAGTAATGAAGATTTATACAAATGATTCATATAGAAGTGCTGGGGTCTATTTCTTCTCTTTGTTCTTACTGTCTGCAAATATTCAGACAAAAATTAGTTCATACATTTTTATAGTTTCCCATCTTTAAGGTTAGATTTGTTATCTTCTTAAGTCAGTTAACACTAACTCCATTGGTTCTTTTATCTTTGCAGCTATAGCCAAAACTTGTATTTTATTTCCTTACTTAAATGGATTGGGAGGTTTTTCAGTGACAATATTTTAACTCTATTGACTGTATAATCTAAGTTATAATAATTCTCCCATTTCCTCTTCTGTGGGCTAGCCATGGTTGTGGGCAAAGGGAGAAAATAATTGTATTTACTTCAAAAAGAATAAGAGTGCTTCCAATATTTTATTATAGCACTCTTCCATCTGGATTTTATGTGATTGCTTTACTCTTCTAGAATTATTTAACTTTGTGTTTTACAAAAAGTAAAGATCCCCAGGGAAAAAAATTAACCAGAGTATATAAATAAAGTACTCAACTTGTATTACAATTTTTTTCTACTCTGTGAAAAAGAATTCAGACTAGAACTGAATGAAAAGGAAAATTTTATGTTGGTAGGGTGTGCAGATTGTTTCCGATGGCATTTTTAAAATGATTTTTGTTTTAAAAGAAAAGGAGCTGAATACAACTCTGATTTGTAAGAGCTTAAGGAAGATGGGGTAAGGCACAAGAGACCAGGAAGGATGACGGAGAATTGAGGAGAGTACAAGAGCATGCTGAATGGGAGATTCAGAGAATTCCTGGGCCAGATCAAAGATGGTGGTCACATAGTTATGGATGGTGGGTATAAAAATTCTGGATCTGGCCAGGCTCAGTGGCTCATGCCTGTAATCCCAGCACTTTAGGAGGCCAAGGTGAGTGGATTGTGAGGTCGGGAGTTTGAGACCAGCCTGGCCAACATGATGAAACCCGGTCTCTACTAAAAATCAAAAATTAGTCACCTGTGGTGTCGGATGCCTGTAATCCCAGCTACTCGGGAGGCTGAGGCAAGAGAATTGCTTAAAACTGGAAGGCGCAGGTTGCAGTGAGCCAAGATGATACCACTGTACTCCAGCCTGGGTGAAAGAGCAAAACGCTATCTCAAGGAAAAAAAAATATAAAAATTCTGGATCTTTGTCCCTAGGAGGAATCAATGAGGAATAATGTCCTGCTAGTAATTGTTCCAGTGAAGTACCCAGAAGCAGTGTTGCCTCAGTGGGCAAACTCTAGCACCAAGACTGAGAAAGACATACCTCAATAGGCCTTTGATAGTGTTATTGAAATTTTTGTCCTGATTATGCTGCAATGGCTCACTCATTCTTCTTCAATCAATGCATGAATGGCATCAGCACCCTACTGCTGATTTTAGTTCTCTAAATCAATGTTAGGATATCTCATTTATACACTCTAGGAATTTCAGTTGTCTATCTTGTTTACTGCTGTATCCTTACTCCCAAGCTTAGCACATTAGACAGAGAAGGTGTTTGATAAGTATTTTTATATGAATAAATGAATAAATGAGGACCTTTTGGACTCCTTGGTTGGTGGGAGAAGACAGAAGATTACCTATTTACATGTCAGAGCCATAATAGAAAACATTATAAATCTTCAAGTTGAATATGGAGGTAAAGGGTCATCCTAGTAATAATTTAATTTGGGGTCTGTTTTTCCCCAACACATACACACATTCCTTCTCATCCCTCTCTTCCAAGCCCAGGTTGGCACAGTGTCCTTTTGCACTTTTATTCCTGAACTTCTTCAGAATGACCCTCTGGCTTAGTTCACTTTATTCTACTGTCCTTTTAATTATAACTTGCAAAATATCATTGCTTGAAAGTCCTGTAAACTAATTTGCACTACCGTAAAGTGAATTTAAGGTACTATTTTGTATAGGTGTCAGAGGCATTAAGTTTTAATTTAAAAAGATAAATTTCAGCAGACATATACGAGGGCTTTGAGAAAAATACTTGATTAGGAAGTACATTCCAGAATCCTTTAAATATAGTAATTTTTCAATTTATAAGAATATGGAGTATCTTCCAGTTGGGGTATAAAAATAAACCTCAAAACACAATGGCCTAAAATAAAATATTATTATCATGCACAATTCTGTGGGAGGACTAGGCCTACTTCAGCAGTTCTCACTTATGGTCTCTCACATGGTAGGACTTGGATCTGAGGACTTGATTATGAGATTTACAAAATGACTCACTCATGATGCTGGCAGTCATGCTGTCTGTCAATTGGGAGCTCATGACCAGAGCTTCCACATGTGGAATCCTCTTAAAGTTTGGACTTTTCACAGCATTATGCTGTGGGCTTCTCCAAGCATAACACTTTCCAAAAGGGAAAGTCCTCAAAAGGAGCAGTCCATGAGGCGGAAGAGTGAACTTGGTGGAGAAATTTGGGATGTGTCATCCCAATATATGCAACTTGGGTGCATTGATTATTTTGAACTGAAGGCTCTCGAAAAACACCAAATGAATAGAGGGGTTTCTCTGAACTTCCTTTATCTGCCTAAAGACAGATCTTCACAAGGAACTCAACTGTTATAAGTCCCTTCCCCAGGAGTGTCCGAAACCAGAGAAAATTGACTTTTAGACTAGAAGTCAGCGCACAGCCATATATTTTGTCACAAACTATCGTATCTCCCATGTACGCTTCTAAGAGCCTACTTTCCCCTAAGTTGCCTAAATCCTCCCCTCCTTTGCTCTATTGAAACAATATATGAACTCCTGAATCTTACCACCACTTAGGTGTATTCACTTTTTTGTGTGAGATGTCCCCATGCACATAATATTAAAAATTAACAAATTAGTATACCTTTTCTCCTGTTAATCTGCCTGTTGTTATTTTATGTCTTAGATTCAGTTATCAAACCTAGGAAGGTAGAAGGAAAATTTTTCCTCACCCAGATTAGCCTCAGAAGTTCCCAAACACCATTGTCACACAATTTTATTAGCCAGGCAATAGATTCTGGCCTGATCCAAGGAGAAGGAAATTAGACTCCACCATTTGAGTTAGGCAGAATGTGAGTTTACAAAAGACAGGAATTGAATGGCAGCCATTTTTTGTAGACAAGAAACACCTAGTACAAATAAACAACTTAATTTTTTAACAGATCATCACTGGCATCTAGGATAACAGGCCTGACAGTGATTAGGATTACCAATTTGCTCATAAATGAAAGTGTTAAAAAATCCAATTCCATTATATATTTATTGGACTATCCTTTTAACAAATATTTATTGCAGACATAAAAAGATAGAGTATATAGTCCCTTGAAGTTTACAGTATGGGGAAAAAGTTAAAAATCAACATGTTATCACTCAGAAATATTTACTTGTATCATTTGGTGATAATTCTTCCAGACGTACCTCTCTCTCTCTCTCTCTTTTTCTTTCTGTATATATAAATATGTTCACAATATTTTTCATATATTTATATAATTTTATATCCATATACATGATGTATAAATATATATACTATACTAATATTAATATACACAGTATACATAATATAAGCAAGCTATTTTATAACATTTTGAAAAGGAAATTATGTATGATATATTTCCATGTCAGTGGAACTATACCAGTGTTCCACAATTGCTGTTCTTCGGGCCTCTGATTGTTCCATGGGCAGATTAGCATTAGCAGAAGAAAAATAAATAGAAATAATTTGCTTGCATATATATTACAAACTTGAATTCTAAAATTAGTTGTGATTTTCATAGAACCCTTATTATGTTCTTAATAAAAATTAATGTTCTCAAGGTTTTTGCATATACTAAGGACTGTGTTGATCACTTGTCTCAGCTTACATTAAATTAAGAGGTACAATTCCTAGCAAATTGTTTTCACAGTATTTGCATATTAATATGTACATTTATTAAGTTTGTAAGGTTCATCATTTCTGTTGTGTTGCAATAGATGAATGGGTCAAAAGTGGTTCACTGACTGGTAGAAGTGACAAAAATGAAAACAACGGAACTATAACTTAGAATAACATAATATTTCTAAGTCCACTAACCTAGTGTATTATTGCTTTACAGAAAACTTGGCTAGTCTCTTTATAACTGCAAGGGATGTACTTGAGCTGCCAGAAGTGGGAAGTCTCACAGGAATTGTTCAGAGGGTGCAGTATAAAAGATTGAGGTTTTGGAAGTGGTTTAGTGCTGGTAATCCAAAAGTCTGTAAAGTGAACAGAAAAGTCATTGCATATAAGAAGAATACTGATAACACTGAGAATTGTGGCAAGTATTTGGAGTGAGGAGGAATATTCTGAGGCAGATTCTGAAATTCAATTGCTTTGAATAATTTCTTCAGAATAATATGAAATAATACTAATAGTAAGGGAAAAAAATGTTTTATTCCTAACTTTAACAGACAAGCTTCTAGGTATTACCCTTAAACATGGTTCTGTGTTCACCTGAAATATATCTTAAAAATATGTTTAAGACAATATTTTATTTCTACATTTTAAAAAATCAGAAAAAAGTATTGAATTATTATCTATGCTTTCTTGGCATCTATTTATAAGATAATGTTTTTTCTCTCTTGATCTTTTCATATTTATTAATATTTTTTGGAGTACTCTCTCAACACTACTTCCTACCTTTCTAGCTTTGTTCTTTTTCTTCCCCCAAAACCACTACATCAAATATTTTTCTTTTTAGTCTTCCAAGTTATTAGTTCACTTTTGTTATTTGAACTCTTCACTTACGCTTCCCTAGGTTTATTCTCTTGTTTTTGATAAGGTATAACTAAATTCCACATTATACCTAGGTTTCTGGGAGTCACAGAAGCACTTTTCTTTAAAAATGTCCTATTAATCCTTTTCTAAAAGAAAAACGATGATGCATAGTAGTCATCTTTAAAATTTAGAAAGTTTAATTCATCTATAAAACTACTAGAAGAAAACATTGGGGAGGCCGTCTAGGATATTGATCTGGGCAAATAATTTTTTAGTAAGACCTGAAAAGCACAGATAACAAGACAAAAATAGATTAATGGGATTGCATCAAGCTAAGAAGCTACTTCACAGAAAAGGAAACAAACAATGCAGTGAAGAGACAACCTGCAGAGTGGGAGAAAACACTCACAAACTATTCGTCTGGAAGAGATTAACAACCGGAGTATAAAACAAATCTATACAACTCAATAGCAAAAAAAAAAAAAAAAAAAAAAATCCAATTTAAAATGGGAAGAATACCTGAATAGACATTGCTTAAAAGAAGACATACAAATGGCCAACAGCTATATGAATAAATGTTCAACGTCCTTAATCATCAGAGAAATGCAAATAAAACCACAATATGATGGTGAGGATGTGAAGAAAAGGGTGTCACACAATGTTGGTGGGAAAATAAATTATTACAGTTGCTATGGAAAACTATAGGGAGGTTTTTAAAAAACTAAAAGTGGATATACCATATTAACCCAGCAATTCCACTACTGAGTGTATATTCAAAAGGAAGGAAGTCAGTATATCAAAGACAAGTCTGCACTCCAATGTTTATTGCAGCACCTTTCACAATAGTCAAAATATGGAATCAAACTAAGTACCTATCAGTGGATAAATGGATAAAGAAAATGTGGTATATATACACAGTGGAATATTATTCAGCTATAAAAAGAATGAAATCCTGTCATTTGCAGCAGCGTGGATGAAACTGGATGTCCCTATCTTAAGTGAAATAAGCCAAGCACAGAAAAGCAAATGTCACATGCTCCCACTCACAGGTGGGAGTTTATAAAGTGGATCTCATGAAACTAGTGAGTAGATCGCCAGTCACCAGAGGCCTAGAAAGGTAGGGGTGGGGATGAAGAGAGGTTGATTAATGGGTACAAATATGCAGTTTGATAGAAGAAATAAGACCTAGTATTTTATAGATCAGTAGGATGACTGTAGTTTATAGTAATCTGTTATATATTTTAAAATAGCTAGAAAAGAGTGATGTGAAGGTTTCTAACATTAAGAAGACAAAGTGATGGATATCTCAATTACACTGATTTGATTTTTATAAATTATATGAATATATTAAATCATCATATGTACCTCCAAAATAAATAAATAAATAAATAGATAAAATATCAAATGTGTCTCTCAAATATGTACAACTATTATATATCTGTTTTTTAAAAATTTTAAAAAATAGTGATAATATGTTGAAAACATGAGTTATCACTCTGTATTGAATGGCGGGAAATCACACATACACACACACACAGGTTTTTCTCTTATTACAGCAAGTAAGCATGTAGTTAAATCTAGTCTTATGGATACATTTTTTGACTGATTAATGTTTTTTGAAGGCGTTTGATTTGTTTCAGTTTCCTCATTAGCTTAAAAGAAGGCATTTTATATTATAGGAACATAAAAAAAATTATCCATGGGTCTAGGGGCAGGAATCTTTGTCTTACTTCTTTGCCAGTAATCCAAACTAGATAAAAATATTCCATGTTTTATTTTAACCAGAAAAATTATATTTTTAAATTCTACAATCTTATGCTAACTTATACATTTAATGTTTACTTTTTAAAAATATTCATTCTCTTTGATTTATTAGTGAATGTTTAAAATGCTGTCTTTTTCCCATTAGTGTAATGTTAGTCACAATCCATGTGTTTCGATGTTTAATATTCTTATAATTATTATCTAAATACTTAGAAATTGAGGTATTATATTCCTCTTAGCGCCAACATTATTTTAAGAAAAGACATTTCTAAGTGGTTGTATTTTAGTAGTTAATGTATTTTCTTATTTGTAGATTAATTACACTGTCATCAGAGATGTGCTTTGCATTTCACTTTAGGGAATTCCTTGACATTTTCTTTATAGCCTAATGCAGGGTCAATGTTTGAAATTTTTATAAGCAGTTTTGAAAAGAATATTCTTTATGTAATATAAACTTTTCCTTTATAGAGCTATTTGAACAATCATCTATTCAGATATCTATTGTTTCTTGAGTTATCTTTGCTTACTTGTTTTATCAAAGACTTAAAGACATGTCTTAAATTATCTTTCTAGTAGTATGTTTATCTGCTTCTTTTATTTTCAGTAGACTTTACTCATATATTTCAACTGCAAAGTAATTTTTATCTACCTCAATTACTAGATTTTCATCACTTTGGGATAAAAATAGAACTATTTCTACCACAAGCCCATGAGCACTTTCAGGAGAGACACTAAGCCTTACTTTATTTGTTTTTTAATCTTTAGTGGCATCATGTCTGGAAAACAATAGACAGGAAAAGTTTAAAAACTTGGGAATGGCAATATTCTAGTGGATAATGTTATGAAGGGTGAACAACGCTACCCTTAGAGTTTACACTCTAATAAGGAAATAAGGCACAAAGCACGTTTGCCAAGTGATTAATATTCTTCTTACATGAAGTACCAGTATTCAGGGTCCAAGTATCTCTCATTTGCACCTTCTGTCTAGAACTCCTTTTTTTAAATGCTGTACACAAAAACTCTTATTTCATGAAAATGAGTATGTAGACTTATAGTAAACTTTGTTGTAAGTAAACTCACAGCAATATTTTCCAATTTTAAAAGAGCAAAAACTTTGCCCTCTAAAATACAACAACGTCCTATTTCAGGAAATGCAACATCAGAATCTATCATTTATCCAGTGTACTTTTATCTAGAGCATAAATTATTGTTTCGGAAATTGTTCAAAACCATTGGTATATTACCACAATTTTGCTCATTATTCAATATTTACCCACAATGTGCCAGGATCTGTTAAAAATTGTATATATTGAGCATATTAAACAGAGGAAACAGCAGAGCTCAGCTTAATATTAACTGCTCTTTCCTGTTCCTTGGACTCTTACCAAGACTTTGGGAAAATTCATAATTTGTTTTTAGCAATGTATCTGCACTATTTAACACATACCTAACTTATGAGATACAGCCAATACGTTAGGTTCTTGGCAGTTAACCATAAAACTTTAGAACTGGATAAATATAACATACAACAAATAATTTGGACTTGAAATCTAGCCAAAGCTTTTTTACACATCTTTTGCAAGGTGTAGAAAAGGTGGACACATCGGTTAAGAGTGCTTCCTGCTGCATGGGACAGTAACCAGTACACGGTGGCTTAACAAAATTGGTTTATTTTTTACACGTAACAAACAGTGGGAAGTTTGTCTTTGAATTATCTTCTTTATGATGCTGTTAATGTCCTGGATTCTTTTACCTTTCTGATGTGCCTTCTTTAATGGGAGTTTTTCTTCATGTTGTCATTTAATCACAAAATGGCTGAGGCATTCTCAGGATACTGTCCACTTTGCAAACAAACAAACCAAAGGCAAGAAAGCGGGAAGGACTGGCACCTGTATCAGAAAGAGCAAAGCTTTCCTGGAAAGTCTCAGCTTATATCTCATGACCAAAATCATCTAGCAAGTACACTCCTAGCTGTACAGGATTCTAAGGAGCTGAAAGTTTTTAGGTGAGTATGTTGCCATCGTGAACAATATCAGATTTTCTTGGGAAGAAGGAGAAAGGGATATTTGGTAATCATTAGCAGTTTTCCACAAGGACTTTTCCTTTCATATGGGATAGATCACTGTCTAGCATTAGGTAAATATTTCTATCTATGCCCTGATAGAAACAGGCAAGCAAAGCTGCTGTGAGCCTGCAGAGTATTTTTATGAGAATTCAAAAATGTACATGCTGAATGAATGCAGCACCATATTAGAGCATATAGCTTGGCAAATGGAGCCTGACATATATTGCAGCCCCTACTTACCTCTTGAAGATACCTTCTTGCAGTGAACATCCTGCACAGCTGGAAATAGAAGCACTAGGGACAGGACAGAGGTAAAGTAGAAGGAGATGATTAGTGATTGCATTTGGTTTCTTTGACATAGATTCTGTTGTTTCTAACTGCTTTGCCATTGTTCTTTTGGAATCAAAGGTTACCATGCTCAAAAATTACTAAGTGTGAGCAGTGACTGAAAAGTGCATGTAAGACATATTTAGAATTCTTAAGGAAATTTTCCTGATTCCTACTAAATTTTTGATAGTTGATGAGAAAAAAGGAAAGAAAACCAATCTACTTTTTAAAGATATGTAAGCAAAACTGCAAGATATCAAAAGAGTTGTCAATAAATGGGTTATTAAGTTAATGTAAATACTTATAATAATTATTATGGGAGTATGCAAAAGGTATATCCGAAGAAGACAATATTGTTCTGTGCAACTAGAAGGATGTAGTTAACGCTGCTGAACAGGAGAATACAGAGGCTGTTTTCGTCCATCCTACTCTCTTTCTGCTGAATTTAGGATACTTTTTTTCCTCATTGTGGAATAATTTAACAATCCCAAAAGAAAGCACACATGATATCTCTCAGCCATGATTCTATTTTCTCCATCTCTCCTGTTTCATCAGGATAAAGGCTCTATCGCCATCATTCTAAATGTGATGGTGTTTGCAGACCGTGAGATATGATCTCTCTTTAAATAGAATGCCTGCCAATCATCCTTAACTGTTTTCTCTTAAGGTATTTTGTCTTTTAGGCAGGGTTACCAAGAGTAAACTCTGCTCTTTCTCTGAAGGTGCCAGATCTTATATTACCTCATTACTCCTCGTTCTGTCTCCACTTCAGCTCTGGATATTTTGCCCTATTTTTTTGAAAGACAAGTTTAACAACTGAGTAACGAAATAGCCTTCAAGATGCACACTTTATTGAAATACTATATCAAGCATCATAGAAGAGAACTGAAGTCATCTGGTTCCGTTTTTGTGTCACTTTGATCATTTGTCAAAATGACCATTGATGGTCATTTTTCTTGTTAATGTTTTAACACAGTTTATACAATTATTCTTTTTTATTTAATTTGTAAACTTTTATTTTAGGTTCAGGGGTACATACGCGTTTGTTCTATAGGTAAACTCATGTCACAAGGGTTTGATATACAGATTATTCTGTCACCCAGGTACTAAGCATAGTACTCAATAGTTATTCTTTCTATTCCTCTCCCTCCTCCCTACTTCCACCCTCAAGTAGGCAACTGTATTATCTGTTTTCACACTATTATAAAGAACTACTGGAGACTTGGTAATTTATGAAGAGAAGAAGTTTAATTGACTCACAGTTCTGTAGGCTTAGCAGGAAGCATAACTGGGAGGCCTCAGGAAACTTACAATCATGACAGAAGGAGAAGGGGAAGCAAGGCACATCTTCCCACGGTGGAACAGGAGACAGCACTAGTGAAGGGGGAAGTGCCAAACACTTTCTTTTATTATTATTATTATACTTTAAGTTCTGGGATACATGTGCCAAACATGCAGGTTTGTTACATAGATATACATGTGCCATGGTGGTTTACTGCACCCATCAACCCATCATTTACATTAGGTATTTCTTCTAATGCTATCCCTCCCCTTGGCCCCCATCCTCCAACAGGCCCAGATGTGTGATGTTCCCCTCCCTGTGCCCATATATTCTCATTGTTCAGCTCCCACTCATGAGTGAGAACATGCAGTGTTTGGTTTTTTGTTCCTGTGTTAGTTTGCTGAGAATAATGGCTTCCAGCTTCATCCATGTCCCTGCAAAGGACACGAACTCATTTTTTATGGCTGCATAGTATTCCATGGTATATATGTGCCACATTTTCTTTATCCAGTCTATCACTGATGGACATTTGGGTTGGTTCCAAGTCTTTGCTATTGTGAATAGTGCTGCAATAAACATATGATATGTGCACATGTGTCTTTATAGTAGAATGATTTATAATCCTTTGGGCATATACCCAGTGATGGGATTGCTGAGTCAAATGGTATTTCTGGTTCTAGATCCTTGAGGAGTCACCACACTGTCTTCCACAATGGTTAAACTAATGTACACTCCCACAACAGGTGTCACACATTTCAAACAACCAGATCTTGTGAGAACTCACTCACTATCATGACAACAGCAAGGAGGAAGTCTGCCCCACATTGTTCAATCACTTTCCACCAGGTCCCTACCCCAACACATGGGGATTACAACTTGAGATGATTTGGGTGGGGAAACAGAGGCAAACCATATCAGTCACAGTGTCTGTTGTTCCCTTCTTTGTGTCTCTGTATTCTCATCATTTAGTTCCCACTTAAAAGTAAGAACATGCAGCATTTGTTTTTCTGTTCCTGTGTTGCTTTGTTAAGGATAGTGATCTCCAGCTCAAACCATGTTCCTGCAAAGGACATGACCTCATTCTTTTTAATGAATGCATAGTATTCCACGGTGTATATGTACCACATTTTCTTTATCCAGTCTGTCATTGATGGTCTTTTAGGTTAATTCCATGTCTTTGCTATTGTAATCATGCTGCAAAGAACATACACATGCATGTGCCTTTATGACACAATGATTTATATTCCTTTGGGTATATACCCAGTAATGGGATTGCTGGGTCAAATGGTAGTTCTGTTTTTAGGTCTTTGAGGAATCACCACACTGCTTTTTACAATGATGGAACTAATTTACACTCCCAACAATGGTGTATAAGTGTTCCTTTTCTCTGCAACCTCACCAGCATCTGTTTTTTATTTTTTTTTACTTAAGTAATATTCATTAAATAATAGGTTTTCATTTGCATTTGCATTTCTCTAAAGTGACCTTTTTTCATATGCATATTGACTGTATGTATGCCTTCTTTTGAAACGTTTCTGCTCATGTCCTTTGCCCACTTTGTAATGAGGTTTGTTTTGTTTTCCTGTACATTTGTTTAAGTTCCGTACAGATGTTGGATAATAGATCTTCGTCAGATGCATAGTTTGCAAATATTTTCTTCCATTCTGTAAGCTGTCTGTTTACTCTGTTAATAGTTTCCTTTGCTGTGCAGAAGCTGTTTAGTTTAATTAGATCTCATTTGTCAATTTTTGCTTTTGCTGCGATTGCTTTTGGCATCTTTATCATGAAATTTTTGCCCATGCCCATGTCCAGAATGGTATTGCACAGGCTGTCTTCTGTAATTTTTATAGTTTTTGGTTTTACATTTAAGACTTTAATCCATCTTGAGTTAACTTTTGTGTATGGTGTAAGAAAAAGGTCTAATTTCAATCTTCTGCATATGGCTAGCCAGTTATCACAGCCCCATTTATTGAACAAGGAGTTCTTTCCTTACTGCTTGTTTTTATCAGATTTGTCAAAAATCAGATGGCTGTAGATGCACAGCCTTATCTCTGGGCTCTCTATTCTGTTCCATTGGTCTGTGTGTCTGTTTTGTACCACTACCATACTGTTTTGATTACTGTAGTATAGTTTGAAGTTGTGCATCTTGGTCCTCCTTTGTTCTTTTTGCTTAAGATTTCCTTGGCTAATCGGGCGCTTTTGTAGTTCCATGTGATTTTTGAAATAGTTTTTTTTCTATTTCTATGAAGAATGTCATTCGTAGTTTGAGGGGAATAGCATTGAATCTATAAATTGCTTTGGGCAGTATGGTATTTTAACGATATTGATTTTTTTTTTCAGAGCACAATTTATATTTTAAAAAGACTAGAAACAACCTAAGTGCCCAACTGTGGGGGTTTTCTTTTTATTATTATTATTATTATACTTTAAGTTCTAGGGTACATGTGCACAACGTGCAGGTTTGTTACATATGTATACTTGTGCCATGATGGTGTGCTGCACCCATCAACTCGTCAGCACCCATCAACTCATCATTTACATCAGGTATAACTCCCAATGCCATCCCTCCCCACTCCCCACTCCCCATAATAGGCCCCGGTGTGTTATGTTCCCCTTCCAGATTCCAAGTGATCTCATTGTTCAATTCCCACCTATGAGTGAGAACATGCAGTGTGTGGTTTTCTGTTCTTGCAATAGTTTGCTGAGAATGATGGTTTCCAGCTACATCCATGTCCCTACAAGGGACACGAACTCATCCTTTTTTATGGCTGCATAGTATTCCATGGTGTATATATGACACGTTTTCTTAATCCAGTCTGTCACTGATAGACATTTGGGTTGATTCCAAGTCTTTCCTATTGTGAATAGTGCCGCAATAAACATCCGTGTACATGTGTCTTTTGTCTGTTACTGGTGTATAAGAATGCTTGTGATTTTTGCACATTGATTTTGTATCCTGAGACTTTGCTGAAGTTGCTTATCAGCTTAAGAAGATTTTGGGCTGAGATGATGGGGTTTTCTAAATATACAATCATATCATTTGCAAACAATGACAATTTGACTTCTTCTTTTCCTAACTGAATATGCTTGATTTCTTTCTCTTGCTTGATTGCCCTAGCCAGAACTTCCAACATCATGTTGAATAGGAGTGGTGAGAGAGGGCATCCCTGTCTTATGCCAGTTTTCAAAGGGAATACTTCCTGTTTTTGCCCATTCAGTATGATATTGGCTATGGGTTTGTCATAAATAGCTCTTATTATTTTGAGATATGTTCCATCAATACCGAATTTATTTTGAGTTTTTAGCATGAAGGGCTGTTGAATTTTGTCAAAGACCTTTTCTGCATCAATTGTAATCATGTGGTTTTTGTCTTTGGTTCTGTTTATCTGCTGGATTACGTTTATAGATTTGCATAAGTTGAACCAGCCTTGCATCCCAGGGATGAAGCCCACTTGATCATGGTGGACAAGCTTTTTGATGTGCTGCTGGATTCAGTTTGCCAGTATTTTATTGAGGATTTTTGCATCAGTGTTCATCAGGGATATTGGTCCAAAATTCTCTTTTTTTTGTTGTGTCTCTGCCAGGCTTTGGTATTAGGATGATGTTGGCCTCATAAAATGAATCAGGGAGGATTCCCTCTTTTTCTATTGATTGAAATAGTTTCAGAAGGAATGGTACCAGCTCCTCCTTGTACCTCCAGTAGAATTCGGCTGTGAATCCGCCTGGTCCTGGACTTCTTTTGGTTGGTAGGCTATTAATTATTGCCTTAATTTCAGAGCCTGCTATTGGTCTCTTCAGAGATTCAGTTTCTTCCTGGTTTAGTCTTGGGAGGGTGTAAGTGTCCAGGAAATTATCCATTTCTTCTAGATTTTCTAGTTGA
>NW_012120821.1:4797256-4810677 GCF_000951035.1 Colobus angolensis palliatus
CCTGTTGAATTGATCCCTTTACCATTATGTAATGGCCTTCTTTGTCTCTTTTGATCTTTGATGGTTTAAAGTCTGTTTTATCAGAGACTAGGAATGCAGCTTCTGCATTTTGTTTTGTTTTGTTCTCCATTTGCTTGGTAGATCTTCCTCCATCCCTTCATTTTGAGCCTATGTATGTCTCTGCATGTGAAATGGGTCTCCTGAATATAGCAAACTGATGGGTCTTGTCTCTATCCAATTTGCCAGGCTGTGTCTTTTAATTGTACCATTTAGTTCATTTACATTTAAGATTAATATTGTTATGTGTGAACGTGATCCTGTCATATTGATATTAGCTGGTTATTTTGCTCATTAGTTGATGCAGTTTCTTCCTAGCCTCGATGGTCTTTACATTTTGGCACGTTTTTGCAATGGCTGGTACCGGTTGTTCCTTTCCATGTTTAGTGCTTCCTTCAGGGTCTCTTGTAAGGCAGGTCCGGTGGTAACAAAATCTCTAAGCATTTGCTTATCTGTAAAGGATTTTATTTATCCTTCACTTATGATACTTAGTTTAGCCAGATACGAAATTCCGGGTTTAAAATTCTTTTCTTTAAGAATGTTGAATATGGGCCCCCACTCTCTTCTGGCTTGTGTCTTAATTTCGGCACCACCTATCTTAATTTAATTTAATGAAACTTAATTTAGGAGAGCTAAGTAATTAAACATGAGGCCAAAGTACATAAGAAAGTAGCAGCCTTTTATTGCTGCTGCTTTAACCTGCCTCTCGGGCGAGGTTCTCTGGTCCTCAGGTGTGGGGTGTCAGGGAAGTCATGCCAGCACTCTCGGGTGAGGTTCCCCGGTCCAGGAATGCGGGGCCGAAGAAGTCACCCCGGCTCCTGCAGGCAGCGGACTTTTATGCATTGGTACTGGAAGGGGTAGGGCAGTGGGCGGGATAAGGGCGTGATAGGGGTGTCTCCATAGGTGTGGCTGGGTAAGTTTCGATCTCTTTGGATTGACGTCACCTGACGCATGCTCGGTTGATTTGCATCTTCTGGGGGCGGGCTGCATTTTCCCGCGTGGGGGTAAGTTGGTGATGAAGAACCCGAAAACAACAGGTACTGCTCCAACTTGTTCACCTTCCTCCATTTTGTCCCTTCTCCCTCACCCAAACAGCTTGTAGAGTTTCTGCCGAGAGATCTTCTGTTAGTCTGATGGGCTTCCTTTTGTGGGTAACCCGACCTTTCTCTCTGGCTGCCCTTAAGATTTTTTCCTTCATTTCAACTTTGGTGAATCTGGCAATTATGTGTCTTGGAGTTGCTCTTCTTGAGAAGTATCTTTGTGGTACTCTCTGTATTTCCTGAATTTGAATGTTGGCCTACCTTACTAGATTGGGGAAGTTCTCCTGGATGACATCCTGAAGAGTGTTTTCCAAGTTGGTTCCATTTTCCCCCTCAGTTTCAGGCACACCAATCAGACGTAGATTTGGTCTTTTCACATAATCCCATATTTGTTGGAGGCTTTGTTCATTTCTTTTTCCTTTTATTTCTGTAGACTTCTCTTCTCATTTCATTTCATTCATTTGATCTTCAATCATTGATACTCTTTCTTCCAGTTGATCAAGTTGGTTACTGAAGCTTGTGCATTTGTAACATATTTCTTGTGTCATGGTGTTTATCTCTGTCAGTTTGTTTATGGCCTTCTCTGCATTGATTATTCTAGTTATCCATTCTTCCATTCTTTTTTCAAGATGTTTAGTTTCTTTGAACTGGGTATGTAGTTCCTCCTTTAGCTCTGACAAGTTTGATTGACTGAAGCCTTCTCTCAACTCGTCAAAGTCATTCTCCGTCCAACTTTGATCTCTTGCTGGCAATGAGCTGCATTCCTTTGGAGGGGGAGATGCTCTCTGATTTTTTGAATTTCCAGCTTTTCTGCCCTGCTTTTTCCCCATCTTTGTGGTTTTATCTGCCTTTGGCCTTTGATGCTGGTGATGTACTGATGGGGTTTTGGTGTGGGTGTCCTTTCTATTTGTTAGTTTTCCTTCTATCAGTCAGGACCGTCAGCTATAAGTCTGTTGGAGATTGCTTGAGGTCCACTTCAGACCCTGTTTGCCTGGGTATCAGCAGCGGAGGCTGCAGAAGATAGAATATTGCTGAGCAGCGAGTGCTGCTGTCTGATTCTTGCTCTTGAAGCTTCATCTTAGGGGTGTACCCTGCTGTGTGAGGTGTGAGGTGTCGGTCTGCACCTAGTGGGGGATGTCCCCCAGTTAGGCTACTCAGATGTCAGGGACCCACTTGAGCAGGCAGTCTGTCCATTCTCAGATCTCAACCTCCATGCTGCGAGATCCACTGCTCTCTTCAAAGCTGTCAGACAGAGTCATTAACATCTGCAGAGGTTTCTGCTGCTTTTTGTTTAGCTATGCCCTGTCCTCAGAGGTGGAGTCTACAAAGACAGGCAGACCTCCTTGAGCTGCAGTGGGCTCCACCCAGTTCGAGCTTCCTGGAGGCTTTGTTTATGTACTTAAGTCTCAGCAATGGTGGGCGCCCCTCCCCCAGCTTTGCCACTGCCATGCAGTTAGATCTCAGACTGCTGTGCTAGCAATGAGTGGGGCTCCCTGGGCGTGGGACCCTCCTGGCCAGGTGTGGGATATAATCTCCAGGTGTGCTGTTTGCTAAGACCCTTGGGAAAGCACAGTATTAGGGTGGGAGTTACCCGATTTTCCAGGTGTTGTATGTCTCAGTTTCTAAAGGGATTCCCTTTCCCGTTGCACTTCCCAGGTGAGGCGATGCCTTGCCCTGCTTCAGCTCTTGCTGGTCGGGCTGCACCAGCTGACCAGCACCAATTGTCCAGCACTCCCCAGGGAGATGAACCAGATATTGATTCTTTATATCCATAAGCATGGAATGATTTTTTCCATTTGTGTCATTTCTGATTTCTTTGATTAGTGTTATGTAATTTCTATTATAGAGATCTTTCACCTCCTTTGTCAGCTATATTCCTGGGTATTTTATTCTTTTTGTGGCAACTGTGAATGGGATTGCATTCCTGATTTGGCTCTCAGCTTGACTGTTGGTGTATAGGAATGCTAGTGATTTTTGCATATTGATTTTGTATCCTGACACTTTGCTGAAATTGTTTATCACTTTGGCTTTTGGGCCAAGGCTGCAGTTTTCTATATTTAGAATGATGTCATCTGAAAACAGGGATAATTTGACTTCCTCTCTTTCTATTTGGATGTCTTTTATTTCTTTCTCTGGCCAGGACATTGTTAAATAGGAGTGATGAGAGAGGGCATCCATCCTTGTCTTGTGTCGGTCTTCAAAGGGAATGCATCTGGCTTGTGCCCATTCAGTATGATATTGGCTGTGGATTTGTCATAGATGGCTCTTATGATTTTGAGGAATGTTCTTTCAATATCTGATTTGTTGAGAGTTCGTAACATGAAGCAACATTGAATTTTATCAAAAGCCTTTTCTGCATGTATTGAGACGATCATGTGATTTTGTCTTTATTTCTGTTTATGCGATGAATCATGTTTATTGATTTGCATATGTTGAACCAACCTTGAGTCCCAGGGATAAAACCTACTTGTTCATAGTGGATATGATTTTTGATGTACTAATGAATTATGCTGATGTGCTGTTGGCATTTGTTACTCAATATTGAATAGTTATTCAATTAATTAAACTTGAATAATTTATTCAAGATATATTTTGTGCTGCACATTTGTCAAGGCTGGTGAATAACTAAGGAGTAACAAGTCATTTTTATGCCTGAAGGCAGATTACATAAATTTAACTATCTTTTACCGTGGTTGATTACGGATTAGTTAATAGGAATAGAAATGGCAAAATAAAAGAAATATCAACAAGAATGGAGTTTAGCCTGAAGTTGTTTTGTTTTACTTACAAATTTATCTTAGCTTCAAGTTGGGCTTGGTCCAAGAAATTGGGGTAAGTCTGAGCCAATAGTCAGGAGCTCCAAGCATTGAAAAGTGGAAAGACAGAGAATCTAGGACATATAGGAGTCATTCTTTTCATTTCTGCAACTGTACTTATAAACATAAGCTGAATTCATGTTTCCACCACTTTCAGTTTCACACTCCTTATCACCCACCTACATGTATCTTTACTTCTCCCACTCATCAGTCAGTCATTCAATCTGTATTTCATAATGTCTATGCTATGTACACCATTGTGCTAAGACCTAATGGATATATTAATATAAAGGATTGTATGAAAAGGAATACATTTCTGTGTGCCAGGTGATCTTTCAGATCCATCAAAACGTAAGAAATGTATGTAAAAAAGTAAATACGGAATAAGAAGTAACTCTTAAGAATCCAGAAGAGGAAAATTCCTTTGTCTAAAGTTATCAGGTCATTTTGAGGAGAAGGTGGCATTTGACTAGGTTCTCAAGAATATGTAGCAAAGGAAGTTGTTACATGTATCATGTGGTATAAGAGAGATCTTAGGTAGAAGTTAGAACTGGAAAAACACATTAAAGAGGAAAGCGCCAGGCTTGCTATGAAGAATGGCAAGCTGTCTAATTGGGTTGAAACATAGCATGTGTTCATGGAGTAATGAGAATTTCAAAAGTTAAATTTGCTCAAGATGATAAGGTGTTGTAAATGCCAAAATATAGAATTTATAATTTATGTTTTGGAAGCAGTAAGAATCCATTAATGATTCATGAGCAGAAAAATAATATAATTAAAATGTATTAACAGGAAAAAAATTGTGATTGATGCAAGATGGAACAAAAGTTAGGAGACTGTTGTCATAGTACAGACATGTACTAAAATGTTGACAGTGGAAACACAAAGAAAAGGACAGATGTTAAACTTATTTTAAAAAATTAGGATTATTTTGTAAGTGAGCAGAAGTGAGAGATAATGAAGAATTGAGTCAGGAGCATACTCAAAAATTGAAAACAGCATTAAAGAAGAGAGAAGGAGAGAATTACAAGGAAATCTTGGGGAAGAAAAGAGGCAGTGAAAGTGATAGCAGAGAAAGAAGAGAATAACTAAGTCGGTAGTATGACATGAAAGATAAAGAAAGGGAAGTTCTCAATCAGAAGAGATATTTGCTGTGTCAACTCGAACTGAGATGTCAAGTAAAATCAAGTTTAAGAATAAATTGTGTTGGTGATTTGCAGGTTAGTTATCAAACATAGAGTCAGGTAGAACAAATAAGCCCCAGTATTCAATAACAGAGTAAGATAACTATACTTAGCAAGACTGTACTTTATATTTCAAAGTAGCTAAAAGAGAGGACTTGAAATGTTGCTAACACATAGAAACAGTAAATACTCAGGGTGATAGAGACCTCACATACCCTGGCTTGATTATTATACATTCTGTGCATGTAACAAATCACTCACACGTGCACCATACATAAGTAAAACATTTTGTATCAATAGAAAATAGTTTTAATAGATTGGTGGGGACAGAAAAGAGGAAGCAAGAGTTTAAAGAGTGAATCCGCCAAGAGTACAAGCATTGAACATCAACTACTATTTTATGAAGTTGCTAAAGGAGAAGGGATTTAAAAAGAGTTTGAGAAACAAGCTAGGTTGAAGTAAGTTTTGCTTTGTTTTTGATAAAGCATATTTGTAGACTGAGATGAAGGAACCACTGGAGAAGAAGATGCTGAAGAATCAAAACAGAATCACAGCCCTAAGCAAAGTTCATTATGAGGCAGGAAGGTGAAGAATTTAACCTCAGACATGAGGAGGGGCACCTGTTCCTCTGAAATCTACAGAAATGGGGCACAGAAGTCCGGATATAGAGAGAAAGATATGATGAAAATAACTTGGAGGTAAGAGATGATACAGGGAAAGGACTTTGATTGGATAGCTTTGGTCTTCAGTAATGTAGAAGAATGAGAGAGACTAGAGGGAGCATAAGAATGTCTTTCAGTAATCATTGCAATGGACATGCTCAGAATATTGCAGAACATCATTAGACAAATAACATTTATTCAGTATTATAGCATGCCAAACATATACCCAGCATTTTACATACATCATGCTGTTGAATACTTTCCAAAAACCTACAGGATATGCATTATTATCTGCATTTTAATTTATTTTCATTCCTTTATTTTTATTGATATAAATATACATGGTTCTGAATTTTTCTCCTATTTTTGCTTTTAACTTGTAAAGTTTTTATATCATGATTTCCATGAAATTATATAATTTAAATTTTAATAGTAATTTTTTTAAAAACCCAAGTGGAAAACGTTGGCTTTTTGTTGTTAATTTTTAGTTTTTTCTTATTTTATTCAGAAAGTACTGTTTGTAGCAATTCTACTTTATACTTTATGCAACTTATCAATACTTTCTTTAAAATCTAAGATTGATTGTGTGACTATTTCTTAAGGTCCTAAGATAAAGTTATGCTCTTTTTTACTAGAGGGCAACACAGTGCAACTTTGTGTTTGCAAGAAAAAACAAATGAGCCAGGTGTGGTGGTATGCACCTGTAATCCCAGCTACTCAGGAGGCTGAAAGGGGAGGATCATTTGAGGTCAGGAGGTAAGGGCTGTAGTGAGCCAAGATTGTGCCACTGCTCTGCAGCCTGAGTGACAGAGTGAAACCCTGTCTCAAACAAAAACAAACAAAAGGAGTGTATAAATTTCAATATATACTAATAAATATACCTCATTGATTATGTTATTAATAACCATATCTTTAATTATTTTTGATCCACTTAGTCTTTTACTGGAATTAGTATTTAACGTCTCTTACAATAAGCATTTCTGTCTCCTTTACTCTCTTATAGTTTCTGCTTTCAAAGATGATTGCTATATTATTTCGTACATAAATATTAGAGTCTATCATGTATTTATTATGAATTGTAGCTTTCACGTTAAAAAGTGTCTTTCTTTTTCAGATTCCTTTTAGAGCTTTCTGGCTCCTAATTTGACTTATCTGATATAAATATTATAACCCTGGTTTTCTTATTGTTTCCATTTGACTGGTATAACTTTGATTTTTACTTTATTTTCAGCCTATTTGAATCACTTCATTTTAGGTGGGTCTGTAATACACGACATATAAGGGAGTATTGCTTTGTGAACCAAATTGAGATATTTTTCATTAACTCTGTAAGTTAAATCTATTCTCATTTATTGGTATGACTAATATTTTTTAATTTAACTGCCATATTATAATCGCTATATGTATTATTTTATATTTTCTGTGTTTCTTTAAATAATGTTTTCTTTGCATTTTAAAAAATATTTTTATATTTAGGAAGTTTTAAATTTTTGTTTCAGATGTTACCTTTGTAATTACACTTCATATAATTTAATTTATACTGTATTTTCTTACATTAATATTTAACATATTGGTTTTTGGTATTTAGTGTCAATATTTAATGATGCCTACCTATTGCCTATACAATAATCAATAAACTAATTAATCCTTTCTCTTTCCCTCATTTCTTCAGCTGTAATTATTTTTTCCAAAACATAACATTTATATATTATTCTTTCAACCTTGTCTCCATCTTTGTTTTCATCTTAAATCTGTAATGAAATATGTAATTTCTTCACCTACAGCCTTTTTGTCAGAGTTTTTCCAATTATCTCTTGATTGAATGAAGGTCATTCTCTACCTAATTTCTCAAGGAGAGCTCATGGGCAGAGAAATCTCTCAGTTCTTGAATATTTAAAAATTTTCTATATCCTTGGTACTTGAAGGACAGTTTGTTTGGGTATAAAAGCATTGGTTCACACTTTTTATACTTGAGTTTTCTGAAAATACTGCTTCATTTTTGCTTGTCTTAAATGTTGTTTTGAAGGTCTGATGCCAATATAATTCTTTTTCTCTTGTAAATCCTGTTATAATATTGCCTAGAAGCCTTGAGGATTTTTTTAAGTTTAATATTTTTAATAATATATGTCACTAAGTTGATTGCTC
Source organism: Colobus angolensis palliatus (assembly GCF_000951035.1). Classification (NCBI taxonomy): domain Eukaryota; kingdom Metazoa; phylum Chordata; class Mammalia; order Primates; family Cercopithecidae; genus Colobus; species Colobus angolensis. The sequence goes on from NW_012120821.1 coordinate 4,805,161, forward strand.
AGGCAAATTTTCCTGGGAACTTGGTTAGCCCTCAATATGTAGATTGAGGTTTTCTTTCATTTCTGGAAAGTTTATTGGATTGTAGTTTTAAATATTGTCTCTGCTCAATGGTTTTCTTTTGCTTTATACACCTGTTGAATTTTTAAAATGTCTCCTGCTTTTTCTTTTTTGTCTTTCTCCTTGTGTTTTCTCTTTTACTTATTTTACTATTTCATTTTTCTCTTTTTAGCTGTTTCCCTGCTTTTATTCAATGCTTCATTAAATTCTAAAAATGTATTCTCCTTTGGGGATCTTATAATTTTGTATCATTTTTATGTTTTTGTTTTCTTTTTCTTTCATTTCTTTCCTGAGTTCAGTCACCTCTCATTACATTCCTTCCTGGTTTGTGTATACTTTTGTTTTTAATTTTTATATTTCTGACTCAAAATATTTTAATTTCATATCTCTGATTTTTTGAAGCTTATTTATCTCAGGATAGAGTGTTGTAATAAAGTTTTCTTCTATTTCAGTGATACTTTTGGGAGGGAGAGCACTTATCAGCAGAATGTTTGAATTATCTTGTTTTCTATTTTCTTCTTATTAGTAGCTTTGTATGGTAAATAATTCTTGCATCTTTATATCTCCTGGGTAACTATTATGGTTTGAGGTTGTTTATGAGATTATAGTTCAAGAACACGTTCCTTTAGATAAAAAGATCATAGTGTCTTTAGTTGATGACACTTTCTGTTTCTGTCAGTGAGGATACAGTTGTTTCCTGTGACATTTTTAGTTTATTTTGGTCTCAAGGGATTCTCTGAAATTTCTCCGGTTGCTACTTCTACCCTTCACCTCACAGTTTTCAGTGTTTTTCTCTTCCATTTTAGCCTTGTATCTCCCCAGAAGTGTCTGTCACCTTTCCAAAACCACCTCTTTGAATCCTATGTATGTTTTTAAATCTTTTTTCTGTTTTCATAGTTTTTTTTTTTTTTTTTTTTTTTTCCATTTTAGCCTTGTATCTCCCCAGAAGTGTCTGTCACCTTTCCAAAACCACCTCTTTGAATCCTATGTATGTTTTTAAATCTTTTTTCTGTTTTCATAGTTTTTTTTTTTTTTTTTTTTTTTCAGTATTTTGGCTCATAAGGAAGACTTTCTCTTTTTGGGATGATTTTATCTCCAACTTTTGTTCTCTATTTAGTATGGTTTTTCTGAACCTCCTTGCCTCTCTGCAAATACTTGCAACAGAGGTTTCATAAATAGGCATGCTGGGAATTTGAATTTAATGTAATTTTTATTATTATTGATTTTAATTACTTTAAATTTAAAATTTGTAATGCTGGAACTATGAAAGATCTGTGGTTCCTTCATTTGTTTGTTGTTTATTGGCATAGTTTTGGAGAATGACTATAGGAATTTGGATTTATACAATTCCCCAGCTACCTGGAAATCCTTAATTGTGACTCAATTGTTTTATCAGTGAGAAAACAAAGACTTTATAAGTTAGAATAATTATAAAACCCAGGTTATAGATGGCACAGTCACTTAACCACCATCCATGCTGCATCTGAAATTATAAATATAGCTTACATTTGCTGTGTATTCAATCAACATGTATTATTCAGTTGATTAGTCCAGGAAGAAAGTTTGGCCTGATAGCAGAATAGAACACCAAAGTGGACAAGCTGTTTTAGGGAATAACATTACAATAATATGAGCCTGTGCTGTAAGGGACATGAGTAAGTAAGGCTAGTATAGACAGATAAAGTGTCAACATAAGCAATGTAAAGTGAATAAGAATATACAATGAGAGAAAGCAACTTCAACAATAGTGAAAAAGTAAAAAATATGTCAGCGTTAGGAGAGTGCCATTTGTTTTCAGGGAAAGAGATCATCATAGCATTAGCTTAAGTCCATGATAAGCACAATTAGGAAAATACATGTACACTTTTCTGAAAGCTTAAAAGCCAAATAAAATTTCTAGTGTATAACAAAGTTTTTGGAAAATCTCCACCATTATTCTCATCTGAAAAACTGAGGTTTGCTATTTGCTTGGTGCGTGTGACCTTGTTCTGAAAATGGCAAGATGTATTTTCAATGGAATAGTCACTTTCAAATGTTTGAGGACTAGAAAAATGAAGCTGTAAGGGCATAGATAATTATCACTTGAAGACTCAAAAGCAAGTAAATCTGTGAACATGCAGAAATTTAGGTGCCTTTGGAAGAACTAAATGTTCCCAAGGATGCATTGTTTTTCTATGCATCAGATTGATTCTGAGACTGGCCAGCCTAACCTTTGGATTCAGGGAATGCTTAATGTGAAACAAGTGTGAGTTCATCATGTTCCTCAAGAATATGTTGTTCTTGTTTTCCAAGGTTATTGAGGGACCACCAAAAACAGGTTAAAACCACATCTGTGTTAATGCCAATCTGGTATGTTTCTGGCAAACAAGCCTAAGGTTTTGATATTTAGTTGTTTGTTATTTTCATATACTTTTCAGAAGAAATGTGACCTGGTACAGGAAAACAGGGAGTGATTCTTTAACATTTCATTTGTTTTATGTTTCAATGTTTTATTTTATATTTATAAAATGCTTATTTTATCCATATGATATGGTTTGGTTGTGCCCCCACCCAAATCTCAACTTGAATTGTATCTTCCAAAATTCTCATGTGTTGTGGGAGGGACCCAGACGGAGGTAAATGAATCATGGGGGCCGGTCTTTCCCATGCTATTCTTGTGAATAAGTCTCATGAGATCTGATGAATTTATCAAGGGTTTCCTCTTTTGCTTCTTCTTCATATTCTCTTGCTGCTGCCATGTAAGAAGTGCCTTTGACCTCCCACCATGATTCTCAGGCCTCCGCAGCCATGTGGAACTGTAAGTCCAATTAAACCTCTTATTCTTCCCAGTCTTGGATATGGGACTAATCAGCAGCACAAAAATGGACTAATACAGTAAGTTGGTACCAGTAGAGTGGGGTGTTGCTGAAATGATACCCGAAAATGTGGAAGTGACTTTGGAACTGGGTAACAGGCAAAGGTTGGAACAGTTTGGAAACCTCAGAAGAAGACAGGAAAATGTGGAAAAGTTTGGAGCTTCCTAGAGACTTGTTGAATGGCTTTGCGCAAAATGCAGATAGCGATGTGAACAATAAGGTTCAGGCTGAAGTGGTCTCAGATGGAAATGAGGAACTTGTTAGGAACTGGAGCAAATGTAACTCTTGTTATGTTTTAGCAGAAGGACTGGCAGCATTTTGACCCTGCCCTAGAGATTTGTGGAACTTTGAACTTAAGAAAGACGATTTAGGGTATCTGGCAGAAGAAATTTCTAGGTAGCGAAGCATTCAAGATGTGACTTGGGTGCTGCTAAAGGCATTCAGTTTTCTAAGGGAAACAGAGCATAATAGTTTGGAAAATTTGCAGCCTGACTATGCAATAGAAAAGAAAAATCCATTTTCTGGGGAGAAATTCAAGCAGGCTTCAGAAATTTGCATAAGTAGCAAGAAGCCTCATGTTAATCACCAAGACCATGGGGAAAATGTCTCCAGACCATGTCAGAGACCTTCACAACAGCCCCTCCCATCACAGGCCCAGATGCCCAGGAGGAAAAAATTGTTTTGTGGGCCAGGTCCAGGGTCCCTGTTCTGTGTGCATGAAAGCTGACTTGGTGCCCTGTGTGCTGGCTGCTCCAGCAGTGATTGAAAGGGGCCAATGTACAGCTTGGGCTGTGGCTTCAGGGACTGGAAGCCACAGTTCTTGGCAGCTTTCACATGGTGTTGAGCTTGTAAGTGCACCAAAGTCAAGAATTGAGGTTTGGTAACCTCTGCCTAGATTTCAGAAGATATACGGAAATGGCTGAATGTCCAGACAAAAGTTTGCTGCAGGGGTGGGGCCCTCATGGAGAACCTCTACTATGACAGTGCAGAAGGGAAATATGGGGCTGGAGCCCTCACACAGTGTTCCTACTGGGCCACTATTTAGTGGAGCTTTGAGAAGATGGCCACTGTCCTCCATACCCCAGAATGGTAGATCCACTGACAGCTTGCACAGTGCACCTGGAAAAACCACAGACAGTCAATGTCAGCCCATGAAAGCAGCCAGGAGAGAAGTTGTACCCTGCAAAGCAACAGGGGCGGAGCTGCCCAAGATGATGGAAACCCACCTCTTGCATTAGTGTCACCTGGATGTGAGACCTAGAGTCAAAGGAGATCATTTTGGAGCATTAAAATTTGACTGTCCTATGGATTTCAAACTTGCATGGGCCCTGTAACCCCTTTATTTTGGCCATTTTCTCTCATTTGGAATGGCTGCATTTGTCCAATACCTGTACCCCCATTGTATCTAGGAAGCAACTAGCATGGTCTTGATTTTATAGGCTCATAGGCAGAAGGGACTTGCCTTGTTTCAGATCAGACTTTTGACTGTGGACTTTTGGGTTAATGCTGAAATGAGTTAAGACTTTGGGGGACTATTGGGAAGGTATGATTGGTTTTGAAATGTAAGAATATTAAATTTGGTGGGTCTAGGGGTGGAATGATATGGTTTGGCTATGTCCTTACCCAAATACCAACTTGAATTGTATCTCCCAGAATTCTCATGTGTTGTGCGGGGTCCCAGGGGGATGTAACTGAATAATGTGGGCCGGTCTTTCCCATGCTATTCTTGTGATCGTGAATAAGTCTCATGAGATCTGATGGGTTTATCAGGGGTTTCTGCTGTTGCTTCTTCCTCATTTTCTCTGCCACCATGTAAGAAATGCCTTTCACCTCCCACCATGATTCTGAGGCCTCCCCAGCCATGTGGAACTGTAAGTACAATTCAACCTCTTTTTCTTTTCAGTTTCAGGTGTCTTTATCAGCAGTTTGAAAGTGGACTAATACAGCATATTTCTTAAATCAATGGGTGCTCCACTAACGCAAACCAGAGAAGAAGCTTCTTAGTGGAAAAATCTAATTCTTGGGAACATCAGTAATATTTAAATTACATTCTTGTTGAAATGCAGATGCAGGATTTTTGGGGGACTATACAGAAAATGCATTAAAATTTAGAGACAATAATTCCTTGTTTTATAGTAGAGTAACACTTAAGACACATGGTCATCTACTTCATTTGACATTGTTGATTGTTCTCTCTCTCTTGAACATTTTCTTTATTGTCATACTCTGACTTCTTCCTCTTTTGGGGAGAAAAAGGTGGTGTCTATTTTTGTAATTTTAGATTTGTCTTATTGTGGTAAAATACACATAATATTTACAGTCTTAACTATTTTTAAGTGTATAGTTCTATGGTATTAAGTATATTTATATTATTGAGTGACCATCACTCTCATCCATCTCTGAAATACTTTTCATCTTGTAAAACTGAAACTCTTTACCCATTAAACAATAATTTATCATTTATCTCTGTCCCCAACCCCTGGCAACCACCATTCTATGTTATGTTTCTGTGATTTTTTTTTTTTTTTTTTTTTTTGAGGCGGAGTCTCGCTCTGTCGCCCGGACTGGAGTGCAGTGGCCGGATCTCAGCTCACTGCAAGCTCCG
>NW_012120821.1:4813697-4821919 GCF_000951035.1 Colobus angolensis palliatus
AAGCAACTTCAGCAAAGTCTCAGGATACAAAATTAATGTGCAAAAATCACAAGCATTCTTATACACCAGTAACAGACAAGCAGAGAGCCAAATCAGAAATGAACTTCCATTCACAATTGCTTCAAAGAGAATAAAATACCTAGGAATCCAACTTCCAAGGGATGTAAAGGACCTCTTCAAGGAGAACTATAGTACTTTTTTATGCATTTATCTGTAGATGTACACTTGTTTGGCTCCCATAGTTCAGCTATTGTGAATAATGCTGCTATAAATGTTAGTGTATAACTATCTGTTCAAGACCCTTCAATTCTTCTGGGCATATATTCAAGTGTGGAATTGCTGGATCATGGGTAATTTTTTTTTTTTTTTTTTTTTTTTGAGAAACTACCCTACAGCTTCCACAGTGGTTGTATCATTTTACATTCCCACCAACATTGCTCAAGGATTCCAATTTTTCCACATTTTTGTCAGTACTTATTGTCAGTGTTTCTGATAGTAATCATCCTAACAGATGTGCTAATATTTCCTTATGGTTTTGATTTGCATTTTTCTAATGATTGTTGATGTTAACTACCTTTTCGTGTACTTATTGTCCTGGCCATTCATATATCTTCTTCTTTGGAGAATGTCTATTCAAGCCCATTGCCCACTTTTAAATCAGGTTGCTTTATTTTTGTTTTTGAATTTTAGGAGTTTTGTATGTTTTCTTGATATTACATTGTTTTCTCTCTTTTATGAGCATTTCTTCCTTTATCCACCCTTAAATTAATATTTCTATAAGTGTAGTCTGAAAACTATGTAATCAGAATTACTTGGGATATATGTGCAGAGTGCAAAATCTCTAAACTCACCACTCTACCTACTGAATCAGAGTCACAGATTAAGGATCTTCGATGGTGCATTTTTACACACATTCTGGGTAGAACCTACAAGCCTTCAAATATGAGAACTGTTTCCTTAAATGTTGGCTTTTCCAGGGTCCTCTCTTGTTTTAAATCCCACCTGCTGATATGCTGGCAACTTTCAAAAGTATTGTTTTCTGTCCCGATTTCCATTTTCACATGTGCAGCAGGTCTAGACATCTCAAAGCCAAAATGTATGGATATAAACTTATTATCTTTCCCCATAAATTTCTCCTTCATCTTTAGTCTCTATTAGCACTATAATCCATCTAGTTATTGGAATTAGAAACTTGAAAATTAGAAAACTAGAAATAATTCTTGACTTTTCCCTCTCCTTTGCCTCTCTTCCCAACCAATTAATACATTCAGCTAATTTTACCTTCAGGCACTTATTAATTTTTTCACTTCTCTGTCTCCAGTATCATTGATCCAGTAAAATGGATGTCTTTGCTGGGCTATCTCCTCTCTCTTTTTTTTAAAGCACTCTTGTCACAGCCTCTAGTTTGGTTTATCTATATGCAACATGTGTCAGTTCAGGTTCCAACAGGAAACAATGAGCATTTTTAAAGTAGGACAATTCATGGAAGCTTTATTCATAGAGAGACAATTTCCAGAGGTTTGCACGTAGGGCAACCACAACAGGCGGTGTAATAGTCTGACCAAGGTATTATGACCTCTTGGCTGTATGGGATGAGGTGAGGAAATTGATTACTGGAATGTGGGGAAATTAAATGGGTAAAGCTGACTGCTTTGAAAGAAGCAGAGGTCTTTGAATAATCAAGAAACACACCAACTCAGGATGCCTTCTTGAGCTGGTGTGTTTGATGCCCTCTTGAGCTGGGTGGAAGCGAAATAAATACTCTGACTTCACTCCCAACCTCCTTCTTGTCTTCCGACTGGGATTCCCATTGCCCAAACCCAACTGGAAATCAGAAGGCAGGAGAACCCTCGATGGAGTCTGTACAGGTCACTCTCCCAGGGCAGAGCACAGAGTTGAGATGGGTGAAGAATGGATCTGGAAGGGCAATGGAACAATGAGCACACAGATCTTGACAGTGTAGCTCTGATGCTTGTAAAAATTTGAATTCTTTAATGTTTTATTAGGAAAAAAGTTTTTTCTTTAAAATGGAACACAAAGTATACTTCATTGCCTCATTGCTTTTTTCAGCCTGGCAGTCACTGCCTGGTTTTCCAGGCGACAGAATGCAAACTGCATGTAGCTCCATATTTACCCGTTAGTATGTCTCTCCTCCATGATTTTGCTCAGGCCTTTACTTTTAGAGGAAATGCTATCTTCCTCATTCCAATTTCTCCCAAGAAACAGCTCAGTTATATCCCTGACTAATATCCTTCTCCCTATCTTTTACAAACATTCTGACTTGGCTAGTTACTTCCGCTCATTACTGTGTAAATCTCTCAATCATTGCATTTACCACATTGTTTCATTATTATCTATGTGTATTTCTCCCTAATCAGACTCCAAATTCTTTCAATAAGACCAATCATCTTATGTGTGTTTATAGTCACAAGGCTACGCCTAGTGACTCTTTGTTGAAAGAAAAAAAAAAATGAGCTAGTAATTTCTTTCTGTCTCATCTCTCTTGCTATGCATGTGCTAATAGTCAAAAGAATCACTTTCAGATTTCTAACAAATGGTGTGCATCTAAGTACCTCTCAGTGGGGCTGGAGGCAGCATTAATATTGAAGTGGTAAGTAATGGCCAATTTTTTTTCCCCTGTAATGGAAATTGATGGAAGGAAGGTTCACTGTGGATAATTAGATTGATTTTAGTTTTACCACTTTAATATCCAGACAGTTCTTGAAAGTGATTGTTGTAATTACAGAATGACAAGCTGATGCAGAAAGCCATTCTTTATTTTTCTCTCTCCAATCTAGATTCACTGTGCCAGTAAAAAGCCTTTCTTAAATCTCCTTACTCTTCATTCTCTGCATACCTGCCTCAAAACTGTTGTGTTTTTATTTTTAATCAACATCTTATCAGTATATATTGAAACCTGGAAGACTGAGACCATAATAAGGGCATACAGAGTCAATCATTGCACCAAGCAATTTTCACTTAGTGTCTATAGGGTGTATGCCTTGAGTATAATCTGATATACTAAGAGGCAAAAGGCAAATTTCTAGTCTGCATTCTAGAAACTTACACTAAAATTGCCTCTGTAAAAAGAGGTGGGTATTAGAGGGGAGATGCATTTTCACAAATCTTGTTTTCTTCTGGAATAATTTTTTTCCAAAGCTTGCTTTTTATCCTCTTTTTTGATTTTTTTTCTATTCTTTCTGCCCTTGGGGAGCAAGTGGTATACCAAGTGTCATATAAATGCTGTTAATTTGGAGATAGCTGTGCACATCTCAGAAAGGTTTCAGAATATAGGGGGATATTTGCCAGCCATTAATGATATTTAGAATGGCTACAGCATCTCATTCGCTGTAATGCTCTTCCAGTCAAATAAAATGCCAAGGAAATAAATGCTGGCATCAACACCACAATCAATTATTTTTTATGATGATGGTGTTCTAGGTGCTATTAAAATTTTAGTTCAAAACAGAAAATTCCTATTCACCTGCCATTTCTCTTTGCCATGGTGCAAGGCAGTAAAAATATGGTTTATGAAGTATTCCATCTCTCATTTATACCAGAGAGCAAAGCAAATAGAGGAAGGAAAACAGGAAGCTCATTTAGGAAATAAGAAAAGAACTTCTGTGAATAGAAATGAGAATAAGAAATAATAATATAAGACACTGTGATATCCTTGAAGATTGAATTTGTATTCTCCATTATTTCTGGCACAACACTTTGTACATTGTTAATTTTTGTTGAATCAAACTTAATTAATTCCAAGCATATATTTCTGCATTTCAAAAATTGTTCATGAGGAAGTCCCAGGAAGGAGTACATTTACTTAGGCATCAGATTGTATGCTGACATGTGTGCAAATATATTTTCTAAATTATGCAATATCTCATTAAAGGTAATTATGTTTGGGTTTTAGTGAATTAAAAAGAAAATATATGTATATGTGTGTATGTATGTGTGTGTGTGTGTTTATATATATACACATTTATATATATGTATTATATATATATACACACACACACACACACACACCGCATTTTCTCCACACAAAGACCACAAATTTTATTCTGCATCAAAGGGTCTTATAATTTAACTGGTTTGTCAGGGTAAGGAATTGGATGCACTCAATGCCTTTTCCTTGCTGATGTCCTATAGAAGCTTGCTCACATGGTTATGTTATAATTAAAGTTGAAAAAGGGTAATCCAATACTTAGAAATAACATTAGCTTTTAAGAAAGTAAACTATACTCTTTAGGAGTATGGACACTGGAATTAAAATAATGCCAGTGGTTTGCACCCAGGTCTTGCTGCTTACTATGTGACCTAGGGATATTTCACTTGGTCTCCTAAGCATTAATTTCTTCATTTGACTATGTGGATAGTAACACTATTCAAATTAGAGTTTTATAAGTATCCAATGAGATCAAGTATACAAAATTCTTTCCATGCTCTTTGACAGATAGTAAGTAATCTATAATTGATAGTTATTAATAATAATCATGGAAAATTAACTTGCAAAAGGGCAACAATTTAAATGGATTACTGAAAGCTTTTCTCTAACAAAAAGTGAGACTCTAACTTAAGATAAAAACGGACTATTTCAGTATGTCTAAAGACCTTGAAGAGTCAAATGTAATTAATAAAACCTAAAAGGAACATTTGTCAACAAAGATAAAGGGAATTAAAAAGCGCCATGGGCACTGCTCATCAGAAACAGGAGAGGAAGAGCCCACTGTGTCCTGGACTCACCTCCTCTCTTTTTTAGTGGTCAGCTTATATCCAAGCATCATTTCCTTCAGTAGGCCTTTCCAGTCTGCCTAGATTAAATCCCTCATATGTGTGTTTGCTGCATTACAGCTTTTTGAGGTTCAGGTTATCCAACTTCCCCACTTGAGTTCTGAATCAAATGAAAATTAGACAAAAGATTATAGCAGGTGGAGGCAAAAGTACCACCCCGCTTACTAATATAGTGAATATTGGAGAATGTAGCTTATATTTGCTAGTAAATGGACTTTCTATCCTGAACTGCAGAATTGGGGCTATCAATGGCTACACACAGTGATGGATGCTTGAGCACAGTCTTGTCCCACCACATGGCAGAGGAGAGCAAATGGGGGAGAATAAGTAGGAATTGGGGGTTATGCATATCAATTTTCTTATTGTAAACTAACCTTTAAGAAAATTTACTCCTCCTCCCTAGGAGCCAAGTGAGTGAGAAGACAGGGACAATTCAGATTATGTTCATGGAATATCCAGGTTAAGCTCCCTCTACAGGAAAGGAAATATTAGAAATAGGAAGTAAGTGCTCCCCAGCCAGGGTTCTCCAGAGTAACAGAGTCAATAGGATGTGTGTGTAGAAACTAAACACATGTATAAAGAAATTCATTACAAGGAATTGGCTCATGTGATTATGGAAGTGAGTAAGTCCCCAGATCAGCAGGGTGAGCCAGCAAGTGGGAGATCCAGGAAAGCTGATGGCTTCGTTTTAATCAAAATTCAAAGGCCTCAGGATTAGGAGAGCCAATCATGTAGTTTTCATCCAAAGGCAAGCAGATCGAGAACCAGGAAGAGCTTATGCTGCAGTTCAAGTTCAAAGGCAGAAAAAAAGCCAGTGTCCTGGTATAAACGATATCAGGCATGAGAAATTGTTTCTTACTCAGGGGGAGGTCAACTTTTTTGTTCTATTAGATCTACAACTGACTGTTTGAGGTCCACTCATATTAGGAAGGGCAAACTGCTTTATTTAGTCTACTCATTTAAGTGTTAATGTCATGCAAAAATTCCTGCAGAAACACCCAGAATGTTTGACCAGACATCTGGTTACTGCACAGTTCAGTTGCATTGACACATACAATTAACCATCACAACACACCGCACTCCAAACGATAACAGCCGTCATATATTGTAATAGTTATTTGATACATGTCTTACTATAATTTAAGCATTGTTAGGGGAAAATATCGATTTGATTGGTTACTATATAACCAGCACCAAGCAAAAGAATGGCTTATGTTAGGTCTGCTCAATAGATATTGAGAAATAACTAAACGAATGAAAAACAAATTCACCAGCTCAGATTTCTTGACTGCTACAGCCCTACCATAGTATTGTATACATTAAGCTGTTACAAACCATATCATTAGATGTTTAAATAATATTATGTTATCATTGTGCATAGAATGTGCAAGAAACTGTGTACCTTATACATAAAGTGGTTAGTTTTCCAAAGGTGGATAATAGTAATCACAGATCAAATCACTCTGATTCAATACTTGCCACAAACCTAAAGGGAAAGAGTGGGTCACAGATATGATCACATTGTTTTACTTGTAAATTAACACACTCATATCAAGGACATCTTTGGCAGACTTCTGTCCCTAAGACTAAGGGTTCTCTTTTCTGACTTGTCAATATCAAATTGCTGAGACAGCCAGATGAGAAGTGTATTGGTCTTGTTTACCTAGCTGATATCTCTCCATTAGACCTCTAGATGTCCAACTGGACAGCTTTTCTGTGGCACAGAAAACAGTGACATAGCTGTTTCTTTCCAGGTCCCAATAAATTAAATTCTCTGAATAGTTTATCTGTCTCTACAAATCTGTCTCCTCTACTATAGGACAGAATTCATTAAAGGAGGGATTGCATCTGATTAATCTCTATAGCAGCAGTGCCTTATGTGGAATCCAAGACAGAGAAGTTATTCTCTGTCTTATTCAATTAAACTCTGCTTGAGTGAGTGAGGCATCCATATTCTCCAGTCTGAAGTTGGTGTCTGGAGTTTGGGAATAGTATCCAGAGTTGGAACAGAATTTAGTTTTGTGCAAAACATAGTGGTTTGGCAGGATTATATGTATACCCTGGATTCCTTTCTCTAACAAATAAACTAATTAACATACACATAATTTAAAAGGCATATTTGATATGACAACTTATTCATCAAGTAACTGATTTTTTATAAGCATTTGCTATGCATTGAAAGCTTATTGCTGAGAGACAAAAGATGTTTACAGTTTAGATAAGTAAATAGATAAAAATACCATATAGCTTATTATCAAGAGCTAAGATCTGGGTAGAGACCATAAACAAAATGCTATTATTTGGCTAAAATACATGACAAAAGTTCCGTAGAATAAATTAGACTATAATTGTTTCTTAAAAGTTGATGCAATTGGATAGATTAAAGGGAGAATAAAAATTCCAAAGTGACTGGAAAACATAAAGAAGGGCAAAGAACCAGGATTCAGAGTACTGCATGAGGAGAAGCTGGCTCAAGATAAAGTATCGTACTCACACATCACTCACACTTACACAGCAGTCATACACTCCCACAGGCAACCACATTCCACCAAGTGTTCTCATAGCTTGTACTGTTCATTATCCTCGTTTTTTATGTGATTTTCTTACATTCACACCATTTGAAGAAAAATACCCTTTGACTTACTATTTTAGCACCATTTAGAAACAAAGTATTCCGTAAGCTGAAGTTACTAAAACACACTTTTTTGTAAGGCCAAAGAGTGGGAATTATAGCAAAAAGGGAGCATACATGGGTATAGAAAGCAGTCCTAAGTATGAATTCTGAACTGGACACTTACTATGTAACCCTGGTTAAGCTTATTAACCTCTCTGAGCTTCAGTTTCCTCACCAGTGTAATGAAGGAAAATTCTGGTATCTATGCATAGAGTTATAGAGACAAAATGAGATAAAAGTTGTGAAAAGTACCACTGGCTATTATCTAGAAATTTTCACTTGATGATTTGTGGCAATTAATACCATTATATTATTTAATAACCAGTATCTCATTGCCTTCTGCTAGTAGGTGCATCCTCAGAAGGCAAATGCTAATTCACACAACTCCAGTTCTCTACTTGCCCAGCTGTTTATCTCTTTCCCCACACTTGAGCTCTTTAGGATGTTCAGTCATTCTTCATATAAACCAAAGATGCTTTTTCAAATCCAAAACATGAAAGTAAGTAAACATCAACGAATTACCCAAACTATTTTTTCTTTCAGAATTTAAGTCATAAAAAACAATAACAATGACAAAAGTTATGTGGAATCATAAATTGCATAACATTCTTATGCTGTGCAGCAACCAAGTAGGAAAAAGAAAGTTTTCTAAAAGATCTAGACTCGGGGGCGGAGCAAGATGGCCGAATAGGAACAGCTGCAGTCTCCAACTCCCAGCGCGAAGGACACAGAAGACCGGTGATTTCTGCATTTT
>NW_012120821.1:4827418-4841960 GCF_000951035.1 Colobus angolensis palliatus
AAAGGGAATGCAGATATTTAATTTTATTTATTACACTACATTTTTAAAGCAAGAGTACTATGAAAATACTGTATATATATATATATATACATATATAATGTACAATGTGTGTTCCAAGGGAACTCTTACATTCTGAATGTTTGTGAACCCTCACAATTTATATGCTGAAATTTAATCACCAATATAATGTTACTAGGAGGTGGGGCCTTTGGCAGGTGATTAGGTCACTTCACAGAAGGTGGAATCCTTATGAATGGAATTAGTGCCCTTACAAAAGAGGTCCTAGAGAGCTGCCTTGTGTCTTCCACCATGTGACGACACACTGAAGAGCCATCTATGAGTCAGAAAGCAGGTCCTCACCAGGCACTAAATCTGCTGGTACCTTGATCTTGAACTCCCCAGCCTTCATTCAAACATTGCTATTGTTTACAAAACATCAGTCTATGATATTTTGTTACAGCATCCTGAATGGGGTAAGACAGGTGTATTGACTGCTCTCTATTAGGAAGCTATTGGTGAAATTATTTTACAATTAAGGAGTATCACTTTAGATTGTTATTATTTCCAGAATATTCCAAAGGACCACCTGTGGTACAAAAGAATCCACTACCTCCTTTATATCTTTCCTAGTTCGTTAATAGGGTAAAAAACAGGAAGATCTAAGCTCGCATTGTATTTATCTGTAATAATTTTAAAACAAGGCTGTGAAGGAGACCATGCTTTCTGTTTATTCATATCTTATAGAGTCAATCATGGTCCCTCCAGATTCATACGTTGAAGCCCTGACTGTATTTGGAGAGAAACTTTAAGAAGATAATTAAGATGATGAAATAAGGTCTTAAGGGTAGGACCCTAATCCAAAAGGACTGGTGTTTTCATAGGAAGAGGAAGAGACACCAGAGCTCTCTCTCAGTGCACACAGAATAAAGGACTTGTGAGGAAACAGTGAGAAGGCAATTGTCTGCAAGCCAGGAAGAGAAGCCTCACCAGAAAACTGCTCTTCTGACACCTTGTATTAGCATGTCTATCCTCTAGAATTATGAGAAAGGAAATTCCTGTTTAAGCCACCTAGTTTATGGCATTTTGTTATGGCAGCCCAAGCAGACTAATACATGTACTAAAACATTTCTGGGTATAATTTTAGTTAGTATATTTAATGAATGTCAAATCTGTTTCTGTAATGTCTACTCTGACAGTATACTCTAAAATAATGCACACTTTTATTCCACAAAGTCCAAATATCTTTAAACTGCTAAAAGTTAAAAAACAGTATTTCTGGGAGGAAGTATACAGAATTTAATGTGCTTAAGGGTTAATATGCTTTATTAATTTTCATGGGATTACTTCCTTTCAATTGTGAATCTATCTAATGGTGAATTAAATGTCCATTATCATAATTGCCCCGGTATGTTGATTTTAAATTTTGTCTAGAGTCAGTACATGACTAAAACATAGTAGATGTCCCCCTAATTGTAAATGATTATAATTTTAATAACTTCAATTTGACACAACATTATCTTTGCATGAATTCTTTGCATAATATTTATGTTATCTTTTTATGGAGTTTAGGCAATAAATTCCAATGCATTACATGGACCAATTTGCTTTCAGGAATTTTGTCTTTGTCTTTCTAAAGGCAAATGAACTGGCAGCCTTCCTAGTAATGTCCAGGAGACAAATGCCAATCATTCTAATTAGATTTCCCTCATGTTTTTTCAGTATGTGCTTTGTCTTGAATAAGACTTAACCTTTTAAAGAACAGCATTAGAGTCAATGGTTGATATTAGACACATGTGATAATAGAATTATACCATAAGCATAACCTGAACCCGAATCAGACCTTGCACAATGGAATCCTCTTGTCCTAACCCTGAAACTTGCTGAGGTTACTCCATTTCTAAGTACTCTAGGACTCATTGGATGGGGAATTCTGGAATGAGAAATCCACACTCAATCCTGTTGTCCTTCATTCTGTATCTCAACTTCATTGTTGTAGGTGCCTCTGGATCCTTCATGTACTTATATCAAAACATACTGAAAGAACACTTAAATTCCCAAATGAAAATTCACATTATTTTAGATGTTTCTAGGGTATAAAATGAAAGTATTATAGATTCTGCCTACTTCATGGAATGGCAATGTTCTGTGTGTTTCTTTCAGGGCAGCCCAATAACGTCAGGAGCTGAAAATGAAGGCGTACTTGCTGTCCTTTAGATAGCCCCATGTTATCCCAATAGTTTCTCTAATGGTTCTCGTCTCTATTCAGATTCAGTTCATGTTTCAACTTCAGGATCTGACAGTTTATTTTCTGGACCTATAAAGACAACAGGAACATATATTAAAGAAAAGACCTACTATGAAGTCATTCTGTAGGAACCCAGAATAAGGCAGTGGTTGAAGTTCAGTTTAAACCTGTTTCCAGAGAAAATACATGAACAAGGTATAAGTGCATTGGTTTAGGCTGGCAAAAACCAAAAATGATTTTTATAAAAGGACAACAACCAGTTCTTCAGCATTGGTCATCTTGGGCTATTTATAGTGAACTCTGGCCTTGAAACTCTGTGTCCTAAAAATAGGGGTGAAAGCTTTACCCTGACCTACTTACTCCCTCATGAGCAGCCCAAATTCACCTGACTTTTTCAGAATTTCCACTTGGCACTGGTACCCTCCAACAAGAGAAGGAACATGAATCTTGCTTTTGGTGTTCAATGTTCAATCAAGATTGGAAGCAACAGGTAGTGTGAAGGATAAGATACTAGCTGAAAAGAAACCAAGCAAATAAAGGGTGGGGCATGGGGCAGGTTAAGACTGGAAACTATAGCAACCTATAAACTTTCCAACCCATTCTTTCCAACTCTTAAGAAAAGGTGCATTAAAAAATGCTCTATAGCAGGGATAAAAAACATTTTTTGTAAAAGGCCAAATGGTAAATATTTTAGGTTTCCTGGGTCATATGCTGTCTATTGCCAACTACTCAACTCTACCATTGCAATGTAAAAGCAGCCATAAATAATGTGTCAATCAATGAGTGTGGCTATGTTTCAGTAAAACTCTTTGGAGACTGAAATTTGAATTTCATATAATTTACACATACATGAAATATTCATCTACTTTTAACTTTTTCCCAACCTTTAAAATGTATTAAAAACAGGCCAGGCATGGTGGCTTACGCCTGTAATCCCAGCACTATGGGAAGACAAGGCAGGTGGATCAAAAGGTCAAGAGATCGAGAGCATTCTGGCCACATGGTAAAACCCTGTCTTTACTAAAAATACAAAAATTAGCTGGGCATGATGGCACGTGCCTGTAGTCCCAGCTACTTGGAAGGTTGAGGCAGAAGAATAGCTTGAATCCAGGAAGTGGAGGCTGCAGTAAGCCGAGATCACGCCACAGCACTCCAGCCTGGTAACAGAGCAAGACGCTGTCTCAAAAAACAAAACAAAACAAAAAACAAAACAGCAACAACAACAGCAAATATATTAAAAACAGTTTTGGCTTGCAGACCAAATAAATGGTGGTGGGTAGGATTTGTCCTAGGGCCACAGTTTGCTGACCCTGGTTTATAGACTCATTTGATGCATATGTAGCATGGCTTCCAGTCTTCCACTCACTCCACTTGGTTATGGAGGTCTGGATAAGTGCGTAATGCTTTGAGCTTACTGTGTGAGTGGAGAAGAAAGTGGTAGAGGGCCCTTAGATTCTAGCAAGTGGAAGTCTTTGGTCTCCAACCCACAACATACAGCTGCTCACCTGTACTGCATCATCGCTGAAACTAGAAAAGCTATCCTCTCTGAGCAGACAAGATAGAAAAAGGTACAATCTCTGGACGTATGAAATAGAAAAATGAGTCTCCTCTCGACTAATAAAAATAGAAAAGATGCCTGGGTAGATTCACTCTGCCCCTTCTTCCCATGGTTGACCTTCATGTCAGGACTGCAATTTTATGACAAGCAAAGAAGAAGAACATTTCAGCTCTCACTTAGCTGTGCCACCATACTCAGGAGATCTCCCCCAAAGCTCATAAAAACTGATATGTTCAATTTTTTCTCAAGAAAAAAAATTCATTTTATTTCCTAGAGTAAAAGCACCTGCCTGCCTAATGTTTGTGGCATTGGGATAGGGAGGAGGGATGAAAGAATCTATGGATATATGAAAAGACTTGCATTTCTATCCGGTTTAAAATAAACTACATCTCACTCTAAATCTCCATTGAAAGTGGAATTCTGGGTTTCAGTGAAAGACAGACTACTTTCTCTTCTGGAGGCTCTTTTCTTATGTTACTCCAACAAGCTTTACAAGTATCCATTAGCAGTTCACCTGCTCACCTTTCCTATCTGTTTACATCTCTTATGGAATGGAAGATTTTCCCATTTCTGTCTTCAATGTTTATGGGAAGAGAAGCTTCTTTTTTCCTTTCTTCCCATTTTAGAGAGTGTGAGGAGGAAAGAAGATAAATCCATGGGTTGAGTTTGTCATCTTGAACAGAGGAATACAAATTTTTCATAAAAAAGTAATCACAATGATTATAATGTAGGTAGATTGGACCACTTTGAGAAACCTTGCTTAAGCTAACTTCTTTCTTTTTGTGTCCCTCTCCCACCTACAGCATAGGGTTAGGATTCAGACAGGGATTCAGACTGTCAAGTAAACCATTCATTAGCTGGGGGAAGTTGAACACTGTTCAAAGTTATATATATATATCTAACTATCTATCTATATATCTTTTATATATATTTATATTTACATTGTTTCACGTGTCCGTGTGAAGAGAGTCCACCAAACAGGCTGCGTGTGAGCATCAAGGCTGTTTATTTCACCTGGGTGCAGGCGGGCTGAGTTCGAAAAAGGAGTCAGCAATTGTGGTGGACTATCATTAGTTCTTATAGGTTTTGGGATAGGCAGTGGAGTTAAGAGCAATGTTTTGGGGGGAGGGAGTGGATCTCACAAAGTACATTCTCAAGGATGGGGAGAATTATAAAGAACCTTCTTAAGGGTTGGGGAGATTACAAAGTACATTGATCAGTTAGGGTGGGGCAGAAACAAATCACAATAGCGGAATGTCATCAGTTAAGGCTATTTTCACTTCTGTAGATCTTCAGTTGCTACAGACCATCTGGATGTATATGTGCAGGTCACTGGGGATATGATGGCTTAACTTGGGCTCAGAGGCCTGGCATACATAATCTTATTTGAGCGTCACAAATGAAGCAGGTAATGTTGATGGTTTCACCCACTTACAGATGGGGAAATTAAATTCTAGCAAGTTTGGCAAGGTTAAATATACTCTTGGTCATCATACCATATTATTATCAATATCATATACCATATCATTACACTATACGGTGATATTATCTCATTGGTTTACTGTGAGTATCAAATGGCAAATAAAGGTAGGATGCCTGGCACAGGTATAAATGTCTTAGTCATTTTTTTTTGTAAAAGTTGTTCTAATTAGTCTAATTATTTTTATTTCTTCATTCTCACAATGAACACATTTTCTAAAACAAATTAATCATAGACAGTTGGCAATGTTCACTGTTAATGTTTTAAACTGTGTTTAAGTCTTATTAACACATTTTTTGATGGTAGAGTCATATTACATTTTTGTGTTCTTCTAAGAAAACACAGATAAGACCTGGGCAGACAGTAAACATTCGAATATTTGTTGATGAACTATTTGATGAAGTATAAAGTTCATGAGGCTCCCATCTGTAGTTCTGTAGGTGGTCTGGCATGCCAATGGATGTGTCTCATGTGGCATAAGTTTTCCATATGTGTCCTAATATTAACCTAAAAAACAGGATATATAAGTATATATGTGTATAAAATATATATTATATAAATAGATATACACTTATATATGAGAACATAAATATATATACATTTAAAATATATACACATTTTATATATATACACTATATATACACACACACATCGATATATATGTATTCATAATGCTAATGTTCTGAGAGAAGATAGTGAGCTTATTTATTATTGTTTTGTACAGTGCTAAGTCCAGTACCAATACGATAGTAAATATTCTGTACCATTAATGACTGTAACAGAAAAAGAGTTCAGTCATTTAGTATGTGACTCTAAAAGTAGAAAAGTTATTTTTAAATACTGAGAATTAAGCTTCATAGTTACCACTTGCTGTTTCCCATTCTTCATTCTCCACTTTCCTCTTCCACAAATACCTTCCAAAATCTATTTTCTGCAGTATCATGGGAAGAGAAAGAGAGAGATAGTTGCTACTTTTGAAACACTTGCCCTTTTATTGATATCCAGGGTCAACTTTAACAATTGGCTCCATTTTTCCATGCTCACCAAAGAAAAAAGTGAATAAATAGGAAATTTTGCACAATTTAAAACTTTACTAAGAACAGTGTAAAAGAAAATTTAGTAAGGCACAGCACTACTAAACACTGAAACTAAATACCATCAGAGAGAAAATTAATTAATGCTGCTTAATGAATTTCTTTGAATGCCTAATTTTTACGTAAAGATCAAAGTCAATTTTCCTTATTCAGCAGAACCAGATTCATCTAATTTCTCACCTTAACGGATCTCCCTAAAAGAAGCCAAAAAAGAAAAGATTGAATGGTAATTAAATGCTAATTTTGTACAGTTAAAATTATTGCAAATTACATGCAAATTGGAAAATATCATCAGTAAAGGATCTTTCTCTGTGAAATTCCTAGTGCCATTATCTGAATTTATTTTACGTTGTATTTTGGGAGCATATTCAAAGCTCTGGGCAAACGGCAGCCTCTCATTTCAGAGACCTGGAGTTGACTTTTATCAGGGCCAGTAGGAGCCTTGGTTGATAATAACTTGAACCAAAGCAACAGTAGCGGGAAAGGAAGGAAGGAAATAGACATACCGATGTTAAGAGGTAGAAATAACCTTTGCTCGTCATATGAAGAAAAAAAAAAAAAAGCTCTTCTCTAAAATGGAGGTTATGAGAAGTAGGTTCTGTAGATGGAAATAAGTCACCTTGGCTTAAAACTTTTCAAATCAGTAATTAGTACTAGAATCGGGACTAAAAGTGACATGAATTTTGTATTTAAGAAGCTTTATGCAAGATCTCTACAACTTCCATTTCATGTTGTAGATTTTGGTAATTTGGTAGCTCTTCTAGAAAAGTCTTCATTTTGCCCATTTGTTACTGTTTCCTGTTTTGTTTAGAGACGATGAATAACCAAGTACTGTTTTTGAGCAATAACTGGTTGTTGGTTGCTCTCTGTTTTTCCAGATCCAGTCTCTTTCCTTCATACCCTGCTCTAGGTACCAGGAACCTGACTTCTGTGGACTGCATCACCTGTACTCTCTTGCCCTCTGGTTGGCCAATGGAGGCACTAGTAGGAGCTCGGTGGATAGGAGGAGAACGAAGTCAGAGTTTGTATTTTCCCCAGCTGTTGGTCTGTGTTCAGACAGTGGCTGTGTTTCTCTATTTAAAGCCACAGCTCCTTTTGCGGCAAAGCCTTTCCCACCATTACAGCAACTGTCAGGTTTCAGAGACAACAGCATCTCTGCCGATGACCAGGATCCCACCCCCGACTGCAGATGGTAAATACTCCCCGGAACACAGACAGTAAAACTTCTGGCTTCCGGAGTTAATAATTCTTCTCCTGCCCTAGTTGGTGTTTTTAACTCTCTTCACAACTCTGTAAATAGTCCCATTATTAAATGGTCTTACTTGTCACTTCTATGTGTCCTGCAAGGACCCTGACTCAAAATGATTCATATTCTTGAAGCGTGGCATCATTAATTTTTCCTTGAGGTAAGTAAAGGTAATGAGTTCTGTTTTTTGTAATTCACTTTGTTAACTCTATTGGGGATTCCGTCTATTTTCTTCCCTCAGATATCCCTCCTCACTTTCATCTCTCCAAGGAGGCTTCTCTACCAAGTATAGTGGTATTTGTGCTCCCGCAGTCCTTTATATATGCTCTAGGCTGGCAGTTAGTCCACTGTATTGTAATTAATCATTTATTTGCTTATCTCTTCTTCTTAAAAGTCCCTCTGCCTTATTTATGATTGTATTCCCAGATCTTGAATGGTGCCTAGAAAAACTGGTGCTCAGTAAACGCTTTGTGAATGAGTTAGTACCTGGGGGTTGACTGTAGGTATTATGATGCTTTGTAATAGTTGAGTCATCGTGTGGTAGTACAGTATAATGGTTATGAACGTGGTCTTTTGGCCAGACTATCAGGCTTGGATTCTGGCTCTACCATTTCACCTAATAAGTGACCTTAAAGATACTTAACCTCAGTGCCACAGTATCTTCATGTCTTAAATGACGATAATAACAGTACTTATTTAATACAGTTGTGTGGATTCAATGAGTTAAAATACATGAAGTGCTTAAGTCTGTGCTTGGCACATACCAAGGCTATATCATATGTTTATAATTCTTATGAAAGATACTAGTGTGAAGAGAGTTAAGATATCAAATTGATGGTAAGCAAAGAGGACATTTCAGAGCTAATCGCAAGCTAGATATAAATGCATCATCAGAATCTCAATGCCTCCATTAAGAGGTTTAAAAATGAATAAAATTGACAATGTGGAATTGTTGGTCAAAAGCCTGGTCTATTGTTAGGCTCTTAGAACACCGCAGAAGACCTTATCTTCTGCTTGGGCAGGGCTCACAAGCCACAAGGCAATAGTCAAAAAATGACTTCAGTAGACATTCATTTTCAGACAGCATTGTGTTGTGTTTACTGGTAGAATTTTTACAGGATATAGGATAAATTTATTTATTTATTTAGTATTTGAGAGACATCTCACTTTGCTTTCCTAAATACAGATGATACTCACTGACCTTCCAGGGACTTCTGAAAATTAAAATAGAAATGTGAACAAGGCTTCTGGATGCTAAGTCCTTCAACTGTAGTTATTTTATTCTGACAATCATCCCTATCAATGGTTAGAAGCAAACTTTCTGAAGTCAGACTTTTAAGGTTTAACTCTCTGCTCCACTTACTCCCATTAGTCAAGGTATGACCTAAGACTGATTACTTAAATTCTGTCTTAGTTCTTTTAACTGCAAAATGAGAGTAGTAACAGTATCTACTTCATAGGGTCATTATGAGGATTACATGAGGTAATCACAGAAAGCTCTTAGAAAAGGACCTGGCACAGATTAAGTGCTCAAATTGTTAAATATTATTGTTCTTTATTTAAAATAAAAATACTCTAAGTTTCACACCAACTGTTTATATGAAAACGTAGAGGCAGCTTATTAATGAAACATAAATTTAGTCATTTTGTTGTTGTTATTTAAATATGTGTTTTAGGCAAGAAGAGAGACCTACTTATCTTCCCTTTCAGGATGACTACACATGTAATTTAGATCTACACAATAGATCCAAATTCTTTCTAACAATACCTGAAGGGGTTATTTACACTCTGGACAATAAGATTACAAAAGGGTTAATGGCAAAGAAATTAGTCTTCCCCCAAAAAAGTTCTATATTTAGTTATTTCATGGCAAGAAATTTCCATTTTTAATTTAGTTAACTGATATGCGTGTGCGTGCGTGTGTGTGTGTGTGTAAAACAGCCAAGAGTGCCTTGGATAATGCTATGGATTCAGTTTCTGCTCTTTTATTGAACTATTTCTACATTGCCCTCTAATCCACTATTCAGACTTGTAGATCCCTGTATAAGTCAAGATAATTTCTTGGTTTCATTGTTTCAGCTGATAGAATGTTAGTATGGGGTCCTCTATCTGTGATAGCACAAATTTCAGTCTAAATTGTAGGATTTCACCAGTTGTTCTTCGAGGCTGCTGTGATTCTATAGATTACAAGTATTATTGTGCAAAGTTTGGCCACTTACTAGCCTTGCGTACTTGGGCAAGTGCCTCTCCATCCCTTACCACCACAATAAGTGAAATAATAGTACTTAGATTATAAGGACTGGAAAAATTAATATTTATAAAATCTTTAGAACATTACTCAGTACATAGTAAGTGCTATGGTTTGAATATGTCCTCTCCAAAATTTAAGTATTGATGCTGAATGGCCAATGTGATGTTATTAAGAGATGGGGCTTTTAAGAGGGGATTAGATCATGAGGACTCCCCTTTTGTGAATGGGATTAAGGTCCTTATAAAATAAACTTCCTACAGAATTTCACCCTTTTTGTTTTTCCGTCTTCTGGTCTCCTGTTACGGAGACGCAACGAGAAGGCCCTCGCCAAGTGCCAGATTCCACTGCCTTGCTCCTGGACTTCCCAGACTTCCCAACTGTGAGAAATAAATTTCTCTTGTTGATCACTTATCCAGTCTGTGGTATTTTGTTTTACCAGCCCAGTGGACAAAGACAGTAAGCCTCATATTAATATCTGTAAATTCAAATGACACAAAACCAAAATAAATAAGACACATTACAGACCCTAAGCATTTGGTGGCAGGAAAGTGACTGTGCATCTTCCAAATTTGGGGGTGATTTTAGGTTCTTTTGATTCATGAGGTACTGAATTGATAGGATTACTTTGTAGAAAGATCTGTACTCGTTGATTGAAGGGGCATAAAAGTGACCTTAACCTATATTTATAGGAAAGTGGACTCTGAGCTACTTGTATAGCCAAAGTAAACACCTAAGATTTGATTTAAGTGATGTTCTAAAGGAAGTGGTCCTAAGTATTTTCAGGGCTAAAAGGTCAACACAATGCCAGAGATTATGAGAAAGGAATCGGAAACAAAACAACAGACCTGGAAAAGTGTTCGGGAAAAGCAATTAGAAGATTCATGTTTGTCTAAGCTCTGGTGCCATGATGCTGGGCAAATTGTTTAACCTCGTGGAGTCTCAGTTGCCTCATTTGCAAAACATATGCATTTTAGTACATATTTACATTGTAAGATTGTTGTGAGGATTGCAGGAGTTTTGGAGTTTGTGTACTGTGTTCATTGTAAAATAAGCTAATATCCTGTTGCTATTATTCTTATTGTTGATGAGGTTCTTATATTACCATTTTATAGAACCATAATGGTTCATTTTCTCTCATTCTTAGTGTACTGTGATAACCCTAGGGAAAAATTAAACTAAAATATGGAAAGTATTATATATTCCCACTACTACTGAGGAGAATGGAAAGGCCTTGCCTTTTTCGATTGCATCCCCTACCCCATTATTAACTTCTGAAACAAGCAAAAGAAAATATTTAAAAAATCAAATTTATAAGCTTAGCTTAAGGAGACAAAAATGTAAGGAAAAATTCAGAGAATATCTTCAAGCTTTTGGTTTTACCTAGTAATAAGTCACAATAATTGACTTAAACTCCTAAAATTTTAAAACTTTTCCTACTCTACATCACTACAATACTTAGGTATACTTTGTTTAAATTACATAAAAGCATACTTTTGTCTAAAAGCAATCTTTCAATATTCTATCAGTTTAAAAAATATAGATTATAAAAGAAATTCCACATCCCTGCTCAATTTTGTAAATTGTAATCAATTTCTGTTGTTAAAGAAATGAAGCCATTTATAATATTTGATTATGGAAAAAGCAATTCTTATGCAAAATTTGAGCGAGGACAGACAAAACATGGCTTGTCAAAAAGAAGGGGAAAACATTCCATCCCTAGAGGGTGCTCCTTGTAAAATATCAACCCTCCTAAAGAACTAACTGGTATTGTAGAAATCTTCAAGCACTAGCCAAACATTTTTCCACCAGCTTCAAAGGTTTAACACATTGAATTTGCCTAACAACCTTCGAAAGTTCATTTGTTATTATACCTATTGTTATTATTCCTCATGTTATTATACATGAGGAATCCAAAGCAGGGAGAACTTTACTGACTTGTCCAAGATGGAACAGCTAGTAAATTGTGGAGATGGCAATACATAGAGTACAAACTCATGTTATAAAAAGTGAAGTCAATTTAAGAAAGAAATTCTCTTTAATTGTATCACAACCTTAAAATATATATGAGAAGCATTTATATATGTGTGTATAAATTATATAAGCATATATATATAAATTGTATAGCATATATGTGTATATATACATATATGTATGTATTGCATTTATAAAACACTGTGTGTGTTTAATATAAACATCTATGAAACAAAACACTATGATTTAAATTTAACAGATAAGGAAACTTAACATCAATTGAAATTAAATGGCTCATGGTTGCAAGGCAGAAAACTTAAATGTGATTACTTAACCAGAACTGTGGAGAGGTATACTTGGCTGCCAAGTTATAGGGTGAGGGACTAAAAATAAATGTGTTCAGCACTTACCTCATCTAGTTCAATGCTGTCTAACTGAGTTTTGATGTTTGGATGATGGTAGACATACCTTCAGAAGCTCTCAAGTTACCTAACTCAATTTTTGAAAATTGTTTTCAGTTTGATGATAATAATAAAATATTAGCACAAAAACACCCCAGATCATCTGAATGACCACATTATAATCAAATAATGCTGACAGCTCTTGTATATGTGGTTGCCATTTATAATTGCCATCTAGTACAAATCTAATTACTGTGTACCAATTAGAAATAAACAATTGTGAACTTAATTGACTATACAGAAAATAGAAATAATGTCATGATGCATTAGAAATGTGAAATAGGTCAGCAGAGAAAATAGTGGATGATTTAAGCCAATACAAGAGACGTGGTAGTGCAGACTTGCTACACTCCGAAAACAAATGCAATGCTCATCAGAACATTTAGACATGGACATCTAATTTTAGCACAGCAACTCAACCCTTCCCCAAGGAGCAGTGTAGCCTAGAGGACAAGTACGTGGACTATGGAGCCAGACAGTCTGGCATAAACCCTCAGCTGTATTACTGGAAGTGTGACTTTCAGGAAATTTAATTCACTTCTCCAGATCATTTTTATCATCCGGAAAACAGGGATTATGGGAATTGTTTTGTCCTTACTTCATTGAGTTATTATAAGGCTTACATTAATATACATCGAGGACAGAGAAAAATGTCTGCAATATAGCAAACCCTAAGTAAGTTTAAGATGCTATTATTAAAAGCAATTAAATTACACTCATATTTTAAACTGATATATTGAGGTATAATTGACATAGAATAAAATGTACACACAAACAATTTGATAAGGTTTGAATATGAATATGCCCATGAAACCATCATTGAAATTGACATAATGAACATATCTATCACCCCTAAAAGTTTCTTCATGATTTTTATTATATATCCCTCCTCCTCCTTACTGCTCCATTCCCAGGTAAGCACTACCCTGCATTCTATCTATAAATCAGTGTGCATTTTCTAGGACTTTTAATATATAGAATTATATAGTATGTACATTGTTCTGGCTTCTGTCACTTAGCATAATTATTTTGGATTATACATGTTATATGTATCAATAGTTCATTCTGTTTTATTGATAGGCACTTTCCAATTGAATGGATTTACCACAATCTGTTTATCCATTCACTTGTTAACATATGAACCTTTTCCTGTTTTTCGGTTATTACAAATAAAGCTACTATGAACGCTTACATAAAAGACTTTTCATGGACATGTGCTTTCATTTTTTGAGAGACTACAATAGCTGTATTATATAATAAGCGCATGTTTAGTATATTACACAACTAAAATAGTGGTTGTATTAGTTCACTTTCTTATCAACATGTATGAGAGTTTCAGTTCCTCTACATCCTGACCACCTTGGTATGACCAGTCTCTTTTGTTTTAACCATCCTAATAAGTATGTACTAATAAATCATTGTGGTTTTAATTTTTATCTTACTAATGATGTATTATGTTCAGCATCTTTTCGAGTATTTAATTGTCATCTATATATCTTCTTTGTTGAAGTGCCTTTTAAAATCATTTGACCATATTTTTTTTTTTTTGTATTTTTATTTGGAGTTTTAGAAGTTTTAAAAAATATATTATGGGGCCGGGCACAGTGGCTCTTCCATGTAATTGTAGCACTTTGGGAGACTGACGCAGGTGGATCACCTGAGGTCAGGAGTTGGAGACCAGTTTGGCCAACATGGTGAAACCCCACCTCTACTAAAAATACAAAAAAGTTAGCCAGCGTGGTGGTGGGTGCCTATAATCCCAGCTACTCTGGAGGCTGAGGCATGAGAATCGCTTGAGGCCACGGGTTTGAGATTGCAGTGGGCCAAATTCGCACCACTTCACTCCAGTCTGGGTGAAAGAGTGAAACTCTGTCTCAAAATATATATATACATACATATTTGCTCTTGTTGTCCTGGCTGGAGTGCAATGGCATGATCTTGGCTCACCATAACTTCTACCTCCTTTGTTCAAGCGATTCTCCTGCCTCAGTCTCCCAAGTAGCTGGGATTACAGGCATGCACTAATATGCCCAGTTAATTTTTTTGTATTTTTAGTAGAGACAGGGTTTCTCCATGTTGGTCAAGCTGGTCTTGAACTCCTGACTTCAGGTGATCCTCCCACCTGGGCCTCCCAAAGTGCTGGCATTACAGGCGTGAGCCACGGTGCCTGACCATATAATATATGTGTTATATAGATGTAGATATATTATTTTATATATAATCTAATAATATAATC
>NW_012120821.1:4842325-4843163 GCF_000951035.1 Colobus angolensis palliatus
GATGTATATATTATGAATTAAAGACTTCCATCAGAAAAGAAATTTGCAAAACTTTTTAGTCCATATCTTGTATTTTCATTCTCCTAACAGTGTCTTTCAAAGTACAGAAATTCTTAATTTTCATGAAGTCAAATGCTTCAATTTTTCATTTATGGATCATGCTTTTGGTTTTATATCTAAGAAAAGACACAAAGATTTGCTCCTAAATTTGCTTCCATAAGTTTTATAATTTCAGGTTTCATATTATATGGTATGAAGTAGGATAAAAGTTCATTCTGTATTTGGCTATCCAATTGTTTCAGCAGTGTTCATTGATGAGAATTTTCTTTCCTATTGAATTGCCTTTACACAGTTGTTAAAAATTAATCATAGATATGTGGGTATAATTCTGAAGTCTCTGTTCTATTGCATTGATGTATTTATTTATCTTTATCCCAACATGCAATACTACATTGTCTTATCTACTTTAGCTTTATAGGAACTGTTTAAGTTAGGTAACATTTGTTCTCCAAATTTGATTTTTTTTTTCAAAGTTGTTTGGGCTACTTTATATCCTCTGCATTTTTCTATGAATTTTAGAAGCAGTTAATTTCTACAACAAACTTACCAGAATTTTACTAACATTGCAATAAATCTATAGGTCATTTTAAGGAGAAATTATGTTTTACAATACTGAGTTTTCCAGTTCATGAATACAGTACATCTCTCTATTTCTTTTGGTTTTCTATCTCTTTCAGTATATTTTGTAACTTTAAGCAGATGCTTAGAGATTTTGTCACCACCAGGCCTGCCTTACAAGAGACCCTGAAGGAAGCCCTAAACATGGAAAGGAACAACC
>NW_012120821.1:4847184-4900129 GCF_000951035.1 Colobus angolensis palliatus
TTGATGGGTGCTGACGAGTTGATGGGTGCAGCACACCAACATGGTATACGTGTATACATATGTAACAAACCTGCACGCTATGCACATGTACCCTAGAACTTAAAGTATAATAAAAAAAAAGAAAAAAAAAAGTAGTAATCTTTAACATATTTTGTCCTATTTCATTCCTAAGTATTTCTTATTTTTTAATCTATTTTAGTTGCTTTTTTTTTTTTTAAATTTCAGCTTCCAGTTATTCAGGAACACAATTCACTGTTGTATACTGACCTTGTATATTGTCATTTTGCCAAAGTTTCTTTATTCTAGTAGCATTTGCATAGATTCTATTAGATTTTCTACTTTGATGATATCATCTGTGAATAGAGTTTTAATTATTCTTTTCCAATCTGCTTTTTATATCTTTTTCTTGTTTTACTTTCCTAGCCAGAATTTCCAGTATAAAGTCCAACAGAAATGGTGAGAGCTGACATCTGTGCCTTGTTCCTGATCCCAGGGGAGAGCATTCAGTCTTTCACTACTAAGTATGATATTAACTGTAGGCTTTTTCATGTTCAGGACATTTTATCATGCTGAATACTTATTTTTGTTGTTATTCCTAGTTTGCTGAGAGTTTCTAACAGAAATCAATGTTCAATTTTGTCAAATTCTTCTTTCTGTATATATTGAGATGATCATGAGGTTTTTTTGTTTGTTTGTTTCTTAATCTCAGTGTGGTAAATGTATTAGTCAGAGTTCATTCAGTGAAGCAGAATCACCATGTGGTCTTATAAGGGATTAATTATAAAAATTTGACCTTATGAAACTTGGGAATCTAATTAAGTAGTCTCTGTGAGTCTTCATGCCTAAGGTTGAAGCTTAAAGTCTGCAAGGCAAGTAGTTAAGAAGGAAATGTGGGACAAGTGCGGTGGCTCATGCCTGTAATTCCAGCACTTCAGGAGGCCAAAGTGGGCAGATCATGAGGCCAGGAGGTTGAGACCAGCCTGGCCAATATGGCAAAACCCAATCTCACTAAAAATACAAAAATTAGCTGGACGTGGTGGTGCGCGCCTGTAGTCCCAGCTACTCGGGAGGCTGAGGCGTAAGAATTGCTTGAACTTGGGAGGCAGAGGTTGCAGTCAGCTGAGATCGCACCACTGCACTCCAGCCTGGGTGACAGAGTGAGACTCTGTATCAAAAAAAAAAAAGGAACCGGGGATTTCAGAAGGGTTAGGTGCAACCCACAAGCCTGAGTTGGAAGCCATGAAAAGAGACTGAAATTCATGTCACTTGTGGTTGCATCTAAGCTGAAAGCATAGGTTTCCTGCCTGAGGCTGGCATCCCTCATCATGGAACTAAATGCACACCTGCCCCAAAACTAAGAGATGCTGAAGGAGGGTCCAGGTGAAGTGGAGCAGTTGTAGGCCCAGCTGCTGCCCCAGACCAGGTTGGTGAACCAGCAGATAAATAGCAATGTGAGCTACAAAAAGGCTGCTGCTTCAGTTACCTGTCCTCTAATGTTCACGAGTCCCCTTGGTAGCCCACTTTCACAAAAAAACATACAAGACAGGATTCTTGGAAACATTTCAGACTAGACAAGTTGACATGCAGCAAACACTCTGCAATGGTTTATACTGATTGATTTATCAAGTATTATAGCAACTTTGTATTGCTAGGACAGACCCAATTTTATCATGATGTATTAACCAATACATTATTAAATTCAATTTGCTAAAAATATTTAAAATAAAAAAGTTTTCTGCAGTTTTTTTTCCTTGTACTATATTTGTCTGCTTTTGATATTAGAGTAATGTTGGCCTCAGAAAATGAGTTAATAAGTATTCCTTCCTCTTCAATTTCCAAAGAGGGTTTCTTTTTTTATTTTAAGAATTAGTATATAACCTTGTTCAAATGTGTTTCTTTTAAAAAATGTTTTATTTAATATATGTTGTTTATTTATTAACATTGAAGTCATGGTCAACAGTTGTATAACTCATGCCTGAATGAAGCTTATCTCAAATACTTATTGTTATCATAAGGCACAGCCTTCTTGTGCTTAGGGATACCAGACAGTGTTTCAGCACTATGCATGGACGTGCATTTTAAACAGCAAAATCGCCAACATAAAGTATAAAATGCAAAAATGTAGCATTAAAGAGACCACAAAGATGACGCTTGCTTACACTATGACAACTAAATATATATATATACATATTTGCATTATACATATATATTCTTATCTATGTATTTTAATTCACTATCTTCTCTGTTTTCAGAAAAAAAAATTGGGGAGTAATAGGGATAGAAAAAATTTTAGTTGACCTATGGAAAGTGTTAGTTTATAGGAAGATTAAGAACATAGTTGGAGTACCTACTTCAAAATTCTCAAAGGCATATGGAAAACAGGTTTCTGTGGTTACAGAATGCCCAGTAAGTCAGAATTTTCTCATTTGGAACTGCTGCTGATTCTTTTGCACCCCATAATTCAACCAGTGCCATTGACTGCCTGGTTCCTAGTATGGCTTCTGCTACAGAAAATCTGTTCAATGTGTTTTGGCTCTTGCTATACAAGAACCCTAGGGACACCTAGAAGTAGAGCAGGAAAATAGCGATAGTAGTCAGGGACAGCTGTGACGTTCGCAGTAAAATGGTTAAAGGTTGGAGTTGGGTGTTAGACCTGGTACAAATCCATGTTTTGCTGCTATTTCATAGCTTGCGACCTTGGGCACGTTACTTAATTTAAGTTTCAAATTTCTCATCTGCAAAATATAAATAGCATCTACCTCATAAGATTTTTGTAAGGGTTATATAATACGTATGTGCAAATTGTTTAGTAAAAGTCTTTTGCACTTAATAAATGCTCAGTGGTTGTTTTTAACTTTTATTACTACTCTTATGGAAAAGGACAGTAAAAGCAAAATAGAGAAAATAGACAATGGTGGTCCTTTCAGTAATTAAGGTCAATGTGCTAATATTTTAAAACTCTCAGTTTACTCGAAATAAAAAAAAAAACTACTTATGAAATGATTTATGATTTATGATTTCCACTATGTAAGATGATGCTGCTATATAAAAGGCTTGCAGTTGTTTTTTAAGTTTTTAAAACTCATCTCAAAGTCTAAATAAAGCATACCTATATTAACTGTGTGCTGTCTCATAGAGGGAGCTCTCAGGTGGACTGTTGGCTGAATCTTAGACTTCCTATCCTGGGGCTTTATTGGTTGGGTCAGGCCCACAACGGAATGCTCTGCGCATATTTTCTAGAATGCAAGTTACATGCAATCTGCTTGAGTTTCCATGGTAAATCCAGCCCTGAAGTCACTAAACACATACATATGCCCAAAGCTATCAATACTTGTTATTGGAACCTGGAAAAAAAAATAGTGAGTGGGATATTTTGAAATGAAATGAAGTTTGAGATCACAGTGTGAGGTTGCTTTTTTTTTTTTTGGTGGAGGGAACTAAGCTTGACACCTAGCTGTAAACAAGGTCAGCTAGAGTTGAGGGTAGGTCCAAATCAGTCATGTGCCAATGTGTCATGTAATGAATGACATTTCAGTCAACAGACCACATATATGACAGGAGTCCCATAATATTATTATGGATCTGAACAATTCCTATTGCCTAGTGACATCATAGCCCTCATAATATGATGTCATAATGCAATGCACTACTCATGTGTTTGTGGTGATGCTGCTGTGAACAAACCTACACTGTCAGTTGTATAAAAGTATAACACACATGGTTATGTACAATATATAATACTTGATAATAAACAACTATGTTACTGGTTTATGTATTTACTATTGTGAGACAAAATAGCAAATGTAAGGAGTCATGTTTGCTCATTCTGCTTGCCAGGAGAATTTCACAAAGGCCCTGACTGGGTGACTGAGCACAGCCCTCTGAAAAATGCCCTGAAGATGATAAGCAGGATAGAGCACAGATTCCCATGTCTCTTGCCTGAATCACTGTGTTTTTAGAAAAGATAAGTTCAATAATCCTAGCCCTTGCCTCTTCCTATACATAAGATCATGTCTGACAGGATTAATGATCGTGCCTCTATAATCTGTAACCAGATGTACCCTAGCACCCACATTTTGATGAGATTTTGCCCTAATGTAACTTCTGAGCACATTTAATGTAACTTCTGAGCACATGCAGAGCTGCTTTCGCCTGTATATAAGCTGTGGGCTGCAACACAGCCTTAGAGAAGTCTAACAGAAACTCCCTAAAAGACTCTCCAAGATCTCAATCTTCTGAAAGACTTCTGAATAAAACTAACTTTAATTCTTTAAAAGCCCGATTTCTCTTTAGCTGACACTATACTATACTCATAATCACTATTTTTGAGTGTACTTCTTCTACCTTTTTTTTTTTTTTAAGTTAACTGTAAGACAGCCTCAGGGCCTCAGACAAGTCCTTCAGGAGGAATTCCAGAAGAAGACATTGTTATCCTAGATGATGACAGCTCCCTCGAGTTATTGTCCTTGAATAACTTCCAGTGGGACAAGATGTGGAGGTGGAAGACAGTAAGACTGATGATCCCGACCCTTTGCAGGCCTAGCCAGTGTGTATGTTTGTGTCTTCGTCTTTAACAAAAAAATGTTTAAAAAGTAAAAATAAAATGTTGAAAACAGAAAAAATGTTTATAGAATAAGTTTATAAAGAAAATATTTTTGTACATTGTGCAAAACGCAATGAGCTTGGGTTTTAAGCTTATAGATTATTACAAAATCATCAAAAAGATTTTTAAAAGTTTATAAAGTAAAAATGTTACAGTAAACAAAGGTTAATTTATTACTGAAGAAAGAGAAAATTTTTCTTTGAGATTTAGTGTAACCTAAGTATACAGTGTTTATAAAGACTACAGTAGTATACAGTAATATCCTAGGTTCACATTCACTCACTGCTCTCTCACTGACATTCAGAGCAACTTCCATTCCAGTAGGCTCCATTCATGGTAAGTGCCCTATAGAGTTGTACTATTTTTATCTTTTATACCATATTTATTGTACCTTTTCTGTATTCAGACACACAGATACTTACCATTATGTTACACTGGCTACAATATCCAGCATGGTAACATATACATATTTGTAGTCTAGGAACAAGCAGGTATGCCATATAGCCTAGGCATGTAGTAAGCTATACCGCCTAAGTCTGTGTATGTTCACACAGTGACAAAATTGCCTAATGATGCATTTCTCTGTTGTTAAGCAATGTACAACTGTATCTGGAGAGGCTGAAGAGGGACTGAGAATGTTTCTCCATGGGATATATCTGCCTTCTCTGTATGCTTTGAAGAATAATTACCTTAGTTGAGGAAGAAAATTTTAACTTGACCTACTGAAATTTTTAGATCATAGGAAGATTAAGAACATAGTTATAGGAGGCAAAAGCAAAATTAAAAGTGGGCAAAGGATATGAACAGACACATCTCAAAAGAAGGCATATATGCAACCAACAAGCCTATGAACAAATTCTCATCATCACTAATCATTAGAGAAGTTCAAGTCAAAACCACAATGAGATACCAACTCACACAAGTCATAATGTCTATTATTAAAAAGTCAAAAAACAACAGATGCTGTTGAGGCTGCAGAAAAAAGGCAATGCTTATACACTTCTGGGAATGTAAATTGGTTCAGCCACTGTGGAAAGCATCAAATAACTTAAAACAGAAGTACCATTCAACTACACTAAATACTAAAGGCCTATCACCACCAAAAGAACACTGCAAAGGTCAGAAGAGCTGGCTGTCTCCTTAAATTTGCAGGCATCATTGTAAGGTCACAGTCCCATTATTGGGTATTTACCGAAATAAATATAAATTTTTCTACCATAAAGACACATTCACACGGATGTTCATTGCACCACTATTCACAATAGCAAAGACATGGAATCAACCTAAATGCCCATGAGTGGTAGACCAGATAAAGAAAATGTGGTATATATACAAAGGAAATAAAAAAGAAAGTGATCATGTTCTTTGCAGCAACATGCATGGAGCCGAAGGCTAAAATATTCCTAAGCAAACTAATGCAGTAATAGAAAACCAAACACTGCATGTTCTCACTCGAAGTGGGAGCTAAACATTGAGTACACGTGGACACAAAGAAGGGAATAACAGATACCACGGCCTACTTGAGGGCGGAAGGTGGGAGGAGGGTGAGGATCAAAAAACTACCTGTTGGGTACTATGCTTATTACTTGGGTGACAAAATAGTATGTACACTAAACCCCCACAACACACAATTTATCTGTAGAACAAACCTATACATGTACTCCTGAAACTAATATAGAAGTTTAAAAAATATATTATTGCAGGGACTACCACAATGTCTGTTTCATCATAAAATTAATATGTTGAAACCCTAATCCCCAATATGATGGTATTTGGAGGTGGCACCTTTGGGAAGTAATTAGATCATGAGAGTGGAGCCCTCAAGCCAAGATCGGTGTCCTTACAAGAAGAGACACAAGAGACATGACCTCCCTACCATGTGGGGACAAAGTAAGAAGATGTTCTTCTGCAAACCAGAAAGAGTTTCATCACCAGAAACCAAATCTGCCAGCACCTTGATCTTGAACTTCACAGCCTTCAAAATTGTGAGAAATAATTGTTTGCTGTTTAAACCATCCAGTATGTAGTATTTTTGGTATAGCATCCTAGATTAAGTCACTTTTCAAATATTTATGTGGTACTTTTAGGTGACAGACACTGTTCTAGGCACTTGAATACATTAGTGAAGAAACAGACAAAAATCTCTGTTTTCAAGGAACTTCTATTCCTATATTCAAGGTGGGGAAAGCAGATAATAACATAAACAACAAGTAGATATCTAATAAAAACAGTAAAATATAGTAGCTACTGACCACATGTGAATATTTAAATTAATTAGAAGTAAAAATTCAGTTCCTGCGACACATTAGCCACATTTTCATCATTCAATAACCATATATGGCTATAGGGGCTATCACATTGGACAGAATAGAACTAATACATTAAAGGTGGTAAGTGGAATAAAATATCCTACGTTAAATATAGTCACTATCTGTTGCTGTATAATAAATTTATTGCAAAACTTGCATCTTAAAATAACATACATCTATTATCTCACACAGTTTCAGAAGGTCGGAAATCTGGGAGTAGCTTTCCTGGGTGGTTCTGGCTCAGGGTCCCTCCTGAGGTTATAGCCAAATTACAAGTCAGGTCTGTAGTCATCTAAAGCTCATTCACATGACTGTTGACTGGAGGTTTTATTATCTTGTCACATGAGCCTTTCCATAGGGATGGTCAGGGCATATCAGGGGGCATCACCCAGAGCAAATGACATGAGAGGAAGGGAAAGTCACACTCCTTTTGTAACCTAGTCTCAAAAGTGACATTCCATCATTTCTGCCACATTCTATTCACTCAAGAGAATCACTAAGTCCAGTCACACTCATGGAAGGCCAATGAAGCTCCTGCTCTTGAGGAGAAGAGTATAAAGAATATAGAGAGAGAATCTTTGAGACAATTTCAACCAGAGCAAGGAGAACTGAGAGTACTAGGTCCAGGGGCTTAGAGGGAAGGAGGAAGCAGGATGAAGTACTTTTATGAATAAGGATAGGATATCTCACTGAGAGATGAGAGTTGAACAAAGACTTGAAGTGACAGAACAGAGATTACCTACTGAGTACTTTTCACTACTACCTATCATTCCCTGAGAAACCCACAAGGATATGGGAACTTCCATTTTAAACATTAAAAGTAAAAGTCAAACGTTTAAACTTATGACTAAGACTGAGACATAATGTCCTTTTTGTGAAGAGTTCCTCTAAGTAGAACTTTTTAACGGTTCCTTATGATTATTTGCATGTGAGACAAATGCCTACACAATGTTTTTGGAGAGTCCCTAAACGCAGTTAAAAAAAAAAAAAGAAAGAAAGAAAAGTAAAACCTAAATCAAATAACTTCAGCCTGAGGTAGGAGATGTTTCATTTAGTCTTTTGAATTAAGCGTACCTACAGATTTATATCCCAGCAGACTTAGAGATGTCTGTATATATATTTTCTAAGTGAGGATTTAGATTGCCCTATATCAGAAAGTTATCTCACGAAATAATGTTTTATTGATGAAGCATTTGCTCAAAGGAGATATAGAGGAGCAAAGAAGTATAGCAAGAAAGGTATGCCACTCTCATTTTCCCTTCACCTTATTCTGGAAGAAAGTTTGTGAAAAAGGAAAGGGCTTGATGCAGCATAATCTGAATTGAAAATCAAATGATCCAGACTCAGGAAATATCTTCTTATAAACATGTATTCTAAGATAAGATGCCAGAGCATACCCTTTCATTATCTCATCACATGAGCTTCTCCATAGGGCTGCTCATGACCTGCTAAGTGGCATGGATAGGCATCATTGTAAGGACACAAGAATTATGAAAAACCAGGAAAATGAGAGGAAGAAAGAAATAAGTGACCTAAAAACAACCAGAAAGCAAATTACCAAATGGCAGTAGCAAGTCTATATCTATCAAAAATTACCTTGAATATAAATGGATTAAAGTCTTCAATTAAAAGACAGACTGGCTAAGTGGATTTAAAAGAAAAGATCCAACTATAAGATGCCTACAAAAGATGTATTTTACTGGTAAAGTCACAGAGTGAAAGTGAAAGGATGGAAAAAATATTTCATACAAATGGAAACTGAGAAAGAACAGAAGTAACTATATTTATATCAGACAAAATAGACTTTAAGCCAAAAGCTAGAAACAGAGAAATAGGTCATTACATAATGATAAAAGGGATTAATTCATGAAGAAGATGTAACAGTTGTAAATATATATTTATCTAACATTGGAGAACCCAAATACATAAAGCAATTCTGAAATAATCTGAAAAGAGAGATAGACCCCAATAGTACAATAGTAAGGTAACTCCACATCCAAACCATCAATAATAGATCATTTAGGCAAAAAAAAAAAAAAGTCAACAAAGAAACATTGGGTTTCAATACACTTTAGGTCAAATGGACCTAACAGACACTTATAGAACGTTTCATCCAACAGCAGCAGAAAACATATTCTTCTTAGGTATACACAAAACATTCTCCAGGATAGATCATATATTAGGTCACAAAAGAGGTCTTAACCAATTTAAGATAATGAAATTATATCAAGTCTCTTTTCAGATCACAAAGGTATAAAACTAGAAATCAGTAGCAAGAGAAATTCTGGAAAACTCACAAAGATGTGGAAATTAAATGACATCCTCCTAAACAAACAATGTGTCACAGAGGAAATAAAAAAGAAAATCAAGAAACACCATAAAACAAACAAAAATAGAAACACAGCATACTAAAATTTACGGGATGTAACAAAAGCAGTCCTAAGAGGTGAATTATAGCAATAAATGCCTGTATCAAAAAAGAAGAAAGATCACAAATAATCTAATGGTACACCTCAAGGAACCAGAAGGGAAAAAGAAGCAACTAAGCCTAAAGTTAGCAAAGGAAGAAATAACAAATATCAGAGCAGAAGTACATGAAATAGATACTAGAAAAATCATAGAAAAAATTTATAAAGATAATGGTTGGATTTTTAGAAAGATACAATTGACAAACCCTTTGCTAACCAACAACAAAAAATAAAAACTACTCAAATTAGATCAGAAATGGAAGAGAAGACATAACAATGGAAACTACCAAAATACAAAGGATAAGAAACTACTATGAATAATTATATGCTAATAAATTGAATAACCTATAAGAAATGGATATATTATTAGAAACACAATTTACCAAGACTGAAGCATGAAGAAATAGAAAATTTGAACAGACCAATAACAAATAAGGAGATTGAGTGAGTAATAAAAACAAGTCTCTCATCAAAGAAAAACCCAGGACCAGATGGCTTCACTGTTGAATTCTACCAAACATATAAAGAAGAATACTAATTCTTCTCCAATCCTCCACAAGTATTAAAGTAAAGGAAATACTTCCAAACTCATTTTATGAGGCTAGCATTACCCTAATACCAAAGCCAGACTACAAGAAAAAAATATTAGAGGACAATATTTCTGGTGAATACACATGCAAAAATTTTCAACAAAATATTGGCAAACTCAATTCAAGAACACAATAAAGGCATCATTCACTCCAAGATCAAATGGAATTTATCCCTGGGATGCAAGGATGGTTCAACATATGCAAATCAATCAATGTGATACCCCACATTAACAAATGAAGGATAAAAATACAATGATCATCTCAATAGATGCAGAGAAAACATTTGACAATTGTCAACACCTTTTTATGGTAAAAATTATCAACAGATTAAGTATAGAATGAATATATCTCAACACAATAAAGGCCATATATGATAAACCGACAGATAACATTCTCAATGGTACAAATTGGATAGCTTTTCTTCTAAGATCAGGGACAAGCGAAGAGTGTCCACTCTCACCACTTCCTTTTAACATAGTGCTGGAAGTCCTATTCAGAGCAATTAGGCAAAGGAAAAATAAAAATAAAATGTATCCTAATAGGAAAGAAATAGGTGAAATTATCCCTATTTGCTGACATCATGATCTCATATATGAAAAAACTGTTAGAACTGATAAATGAATTCAGTAAAATTACAGGATATGAAATAAACACTAAAAAAGCAGTAGCATTTCCATATACTAATAATGGACTATCTGAAAAAAGACATTAAGAAAACAACGTTTACAATAGCAACAAAAAAATTAAACACTTAGGTGAAAATTTAACCAAGGAGGTAGAATAACTGTATACCAAAAACTACAAAACACTGACAGAATAAATTGATGAAAGTACAGGAAAAGGAAAGATATTCCATGCTCATGGATTAGAAGAATTAATATTGCAAAAATGTCCATACTGTGTAAAACAATCTATAGATTCAATGCAACCTCTATCAAAATTTCAATTTCATTTTTCATAGAAACAGAAAAAATATTATTAAATGTACATGTAACCACAAAAAAATAGCCAAAACAATCTTGAGCAAAAAGTACAAATTTGTAGGCATCACATATTCTGATCACAATGAAATTATTATAATAAAGACGGCATGGCACTGGCATTAAAACAAACATGCTGACTAGGGGCACAGGATAGAAAACCCAGAAGTAAACCCATGCATTTTTGGTAAGCTGATTTTTATTGTTTATTTATTTATTTGCTTATTTATTACAGGCAGGGTCTCACTATGTTGCCCAAGTTGGCCTCAAACTCCTGGGCTCAAGCAATTGTCAGCCCCTCAAGTAGCTGGGATTACAGGCATGTGCCACCATGCCCGGTGCTGGTCAGCTGATTTTTGACAAGGGTGCCAGGAACACACAATGAGGAAAGCACACTCTCTTTAATAGATGGTGTTGGGAAAACTGGCTATTTATTCAGAAGAATGAAACTAGATATTCATATTACACCATATACAAAAATCAACTAAAATGGATAAAAGACTTAGCTATAAGACCTGAAACTATAGAACAACTAGAAGAAAAAATGGGAGGAAAGTTTCAGGACATTGGTTTGGCTAATGACTTTTTGGATATGACCCCAGAAGCACAAGCAACAAAACCAAATATAGACAAATTGGACGGCATTAAACAAAGAAGCTTCTGTACATCAAAGGAAACAACAAGGTAAAGAGACAACCCGCAGAATGGGAGAACGTATCTGCAAACTATATATCTAACAAGGAGCTAATATCCAAAATATATAGGGAACTCAAACAATTTAAGATCAAGACAACAAATAACCTTAGTGAAAAATGGTATATGTTGTATGCCATATCTGAACAGATATTTTTCAAAAGAAGACATACAAAGAACCAATAGGTACATGAAAAAACGCTCAGCATTACTAATCATTAGGGAAATGCAAATTAAACTCCAATGAGACATCACCTCACACCTGTTAGAATAGCCTTCATCAGAAAGATGAAAGATCACAAGTATTGGAGAGGATATGAGAAAAAGGAAAAAGGAACTCAAACATTGTTGGTGGGAATGTAAATAAGTACAGCAATTATGGAAAATGGCAGTGGTTCCTTGAAAAACTAAAAATAAGAAAGTCAATGTGTTTGCTTTTATGCTAGCACCATGCAGTCTTGATTACAATACAACCCAGCAGTGCAACTTCTGGGTTTATATCCAAAGGGTCATTTTAAAAAATGGAAAAAATGGTATATGGCATACCATAAACAACAAATACAAAAGATAGAAGACGTGGTGCCACAAGTATTACCAAATCTTGATAGGGTGAGACAGATATGGATAGGGATCTGCAAGCCTGTGCCTTCAATAATGACAAAAAACTGGATGCATCAGATCTGTCTGCATCCCACACATATCTGCTCTAGAGGCAGTCTCCAACATGGGCCCAAGTTCCACTGCTAGCACTGTGATTCTTTGCCTCAGGGGCTTCTCTTATCACTGGAGTTTGCTCTGCCTAGGAACAGGGCAGTCCAGAAGTGCCAGGGAATTATCACCTCCCCTCACACTCAGAGAATGGCCATCAAGCAAATGACTAGTGAAAGCTGATAAACAGGCCAGCTCCCTTACTCCTTGAGGGAAAACTATCAGGCATATGTCCTGCATGATTATCAAGAGTTCACCAGCAGGATAAAGATCCAGTGGCTTACAGTATACAAGAAGTTTTACCAGCTTCCTTCCCTTCCTGTCTCACTTCTTCACTGTATTACCTGTGTATTCCAGGATCACACTCCAAATAAACTGCTTATATTTGGATTCTTATCTCAGGTTATACTTCTGGTGAAGTCAAACAAAGATGACAAGGAATGTTATAATGTGCTTAGGTCAGGATAAATTTCGTGTCTTATTTAAAAAATGTAGGCCGGGCGTGGTGGCTCATGCCTGTAATCCCAGCAATTTGGGAGGCCGAGGCGGGCGGGTCACAAGGTCAGAAGGTCGAGACCATCCTGGCTAACGCGGTGAAACCCTGTCTCTACTAAAAATACAAAAAAAAAAAAAAAAAATTAGCAGGGCGCGGTGGCGGGCACCTGTAGTCACAGCTACTCTACTAGGGAGGCTGAGGCAGGAGAATGGTGTGAACCAGGGATGTGGAGCTTGCAGTGAGCCTAGATTGTGTCACTGCACGCCAGCCTGGGCAACAGAGCAAGACTCCGTCTCAAAAAAAAAAAGAAAAAAATGTAATGGCAGGAGAATAAGGTGAGAAAAATCTTAGTAATAGTTTTTGACACAAAACATGGAGGTTGTATCAATTTTCTATAATTCCTGTAACAAACGACCACAAACCAAGTTGCTTGAAACAACACAAATTTACTTCTTATAATTATGGAGGTCAGAAGTCTAAAATGGGACAGTTTCTTTTGAAGGTTCTAGGAAGATAACTTGCTTTCTTGCCTTTCCCAGCTTCTAGAAGGGCCCATATTCCTTGGTTAATGGCCCCACATTACTCCAACCTCCACCTCCATCATCACATTTCCTTACCTGACCCTGGTCTACCTTCCTCTTATAAGGACCCTTGTGATTACATCAGGCTCAACCATGTAATCCAGGATAATCTCCCCATTTTTACATCCTTAACTAATCTCATCTGCAAGTCCCTTTTGTATGTAAAGTAACATTCACAGGTTCTGGGAATTAGGATGCGGACATCTTTGGGAGGGTCCTTATCCAGAGTACCACAGAGGACTTACAAATGGAAGATATGGCATACAATAAAGAACAACAAGTGTTATTAGCGCTTGTTACTCTTGAACTCTTGTTATTCTTTGGAGTTGGTTAACTCCAAATTTAACAAAAGCAAATAATACAATATAGCTATTTGAAAATATCATAGTCATAGAAACTAATAATTTTTAAGGCCACAATTCTCTCATATAACCACATTCTCTTTCTTAGTGTACAGTTCTAATATCAACTCAAGCAAATGCTCTTCTATTTAATGTTTTCTTTTTGTTTATTACACTCCTTTCTCAGGAATTTGTCATTAATTACCAGATATACCTAGTCATGACACTGATTGATACACTCAGGAATGCATGTAGCTTCCTACTGACTCTGCCTACCATCCTTGATATTTATTTCAGGTTGTCAGTCTTTGTGACCCTCTTTGTTGCTACTGAGGACACAACATGAGAAATTAAAGAATTGTTCCAATTTGCTTGAAAGTCTTGACTTTGCTATTTAGTCACCAAATCCAATGAGTTTGGTCAGTTTTTCTCTCCCACGAGGCTTCTTATATTCTACAAAAAAAAAAAAAAAAATCTATAATCCATATTCCTTACCTGCACCAACACACTTTAGCATTCCTGAGTATGTAGTAGATAACTTAAGCTTAGTCCTTCATTCACTGGGATCAGCAGAGAGAGGAAAGTTTTGAGCCTGGGTTTTGCAAGCAGACAGAATTTTGGTGCGTTTAGTTAAGGGGAATGAAACCTAAGACCAAATGCAAAGTCACAAAAGTTTGGATCATATTTATAAAATAGCAAGAAATTCACTTGGATTAGAACCTTTTTTACACTTTCAGAGTTTCTGAGATGAAATTAGACAGTGTCACAGGGAAATCTTAGCTAATAGGCTATCATTTTGTCATTGTGGCTTTTGTATAT
This sequence comes from Colobus angolensis palliatus, assembly GCF_000951035.1. Classification (NCBI taxonomy): domain Eukaryota; kingdom Metazoa; phylum Chordata; class Mammalia; order Primates; family Cercopithecidae; genus Colobus; species Colobus angolensis. Next base: position 4,861,773 of record NW_012120821.1, read on the forward strand.
GTATGGGCTTAACTTGTCTGACACATAAGGCTGCTAAAACTATTCTTTATGCAGATAGAAGCATAATATCATTATTGTTGGAAAACTTACCTGCTGTGCTTATAAATGCTCTTGTTGACCGCCACTGGGAGGTTCATTATGATAAATTGATTAAGTTTGCGAACCCTTTGGTGCATAAATGAGAATCACTGCTGAATAAAGATATTTTCTACTTTCTTTCATAAAGAAGCTTTTTTTTTTCTTACACAATGGTAACCCAGTCATTAAAGAGAAGCCTATGACTTCCACAAAGAAAGCCTATTCTTCTTTCTCTTCTCTCAGGTTTGAAAATACCTCCTTCTCTTAGGTAACTTCTCTAAATTAAAAAACAAATTAAAGATGTCTATAATTATATCAAGTAGATCATATTTCTCAATTAAGCCATTTACAAAATGTTTTTAAAAGAAGTCTGGTTTTCAAAAAAAATGATAATTGAGATCCTTGTCACAGATTTAAATGTATGTCTACAATAAGCGGTAAACTCTAGGGCAATGGGCCTCACCCAGCTAGCCAATATGCTTGGTTTTGTCAATAGAACGTTTAATATGTCTAAATTTCACAAAGGTTTAGGTAATCTGCCTTCTTAGGTAATGGGAGGAACTCGAATTCCTGCATGGCATTAACTGGATGAAGTGAACCCACATGCTTGCCCGTCCTCTCTCCAGCCCTCTTCACACCTTTAAGTTTTGTTCTTGGCTGCTGGAGACATTTGACTTTGTTATCTGATTTCTATACCTGATACTTATGTTGGAAAGTTATTGTTTAATATTTTTGTAACTTAAAGCAGTCAAAGTAAGTGCCACATCTCACGTTTTGCAGAAAAGACATTTCAAGCCATAGATAAATCCTTTTGTAGACTTCTCAAAAATCTATAAGGGTCTCTTCCATCCTACTCCCCACACTGCTCTTTATTTGAACCTTCCTCTCAGACTTCTCACAGAGTGGTAAGGAAATATTAGAGACAAGATTTCCAAGACTACATATTTGTTTGCTTATTGTATAAAGATGATGAGAGAACGTATGTTTCACTCAATTTCATAATGCCACTGGAGAAAAAAGTTGTCCAATGAAAATCAGTAGGTTATTTGCTTTTAATCAAAAAGAAAAGAATAATAATTTGACTGTTGGAATTACAATTTACTTAATGGTTACTAAACTTTCTTTATATTCAGCTTTCATCAGTAAAATGGAGCTAAGTCCATTTTACTTAGACTTAATATCTGAGTCCTAATGTTGTTGTGAGGCTTCTAGAAAGTCTATTGCAGAAGGTGAGCACAGAAAAGGTGAATAATTGGCGCCATGTTATTATAATTTGAGCTAGATATCTGCCTCTAACATCTAACTTTTAAACAGAAACAGTTGCCAAGGGCTGAACTTAGACACACTGCAATGTTAAAAAAATGATTTTTAATTACTAACGCCAACCTTACACGAACTCAACCATCTGCTTTCTTTACACCTGTACCCATGAACTCCAGCACAGCTAGAAAAAAAATCATGAAACTGGCCAGATTTCACTACAAATTTTGATTGCTGAACTTAAATAGGACCTGAACACTATCTAGCAATCCCACTGTCATTTTCCATTTGGCTTGTTCTTCCATTTTCTGCAGAGATTATTTCATAATTTCTCAGTTTTCAAAATCACCACCCCTGTGTCCTGCTTGCTTACAGCGAATGTTCATGCCTCATGCTTCATTGACAAAAGACAATTAGTGTGCCAGAAACTGCTCATATTCCCATTGATATGTCTACAGAACACACATTTTTTTCTACCCTCCCTCTTGTTCCAGTCCCCATCACAGGCTGATTTTGTCATATCATTACCTTGTTCTGCACTCTAAAGAACTCTGATTCTTGAATATTTTCCCATAATCACATAACCACACTCCCTCTCATCTAGATGTTACTTTTTTACATACAAGTACACATCGTTCGTTTTAAACAACTTCTCTTGTGACGTTATATTCCCTTTCAGCTACTGACCCATCCTCTTGTCTCACCCCGTTCCAAATTACACTTCTGTGAAGAATTATTTCCACATGCTGTGATGTGGTTTGGCTGTGTCTCCAACTAAATATCATCTTGAATTGTAGCTCATATAATCCTCACATGTTGTGGGAGGGACCTGGTGGGAAGTAATTGAATCATGGTGGCAGTTACCTCCATGCTATTCTGGTGATAGTAAGTTCGCATGAGATGTGAGGGTTTTATAAGGGGCTTTTCCCCACCTTCTCTCATTCTTCTCCTTCCTGTCATCATGTCAAGAAGGATGTGTTTGCTTCCCCTTGCCATGATTATAAGCTGCCTAAAGCCTCACTAGACATGCAGATCTGTGAGTCGATTAAACATCTTTCCTTTATAAATTATCCAGTCTTGGCTATAAGTTTATTAGCAGCATGAGAATGGACTAATACATGCCACGTTCACTCCTAATATCCCATTCATTCAACTCATTCCAGTTTGGTGCCCACTCCCTCCATTGGAATAGTTTTGTCAACCCAACTAAAGATTTCCATGTGGCCTAATTAAAAAGATAATTATATATCTGTTTCCAAATGTAATATGCATATGAATCACCTGGGAATATTTTTAAAATGGAGGTTCAGAGTCAGTAGATGTGAAGTGGTGCCCAAGATTCTGCATTGCTAACAATGTCCCAGCTGTTCATCTGTGTTCCAATATTTGAGCAGCAAGTGAAAGACCTCGTGTTTTTTGTTGTTGTTGTTGTTTGTCTTTTGGAGTTTTTTTTTTTTTTTCCTGGTTCCTTTTCCTCAAATATTTTTCTTCTTTGTATTTTGCATGTGAGAGCTTTCGTATCTTTCAGGTCTTATTTAAAAATTGGCCTCCTCAAAAAGCCCACTTTAGACAATCCATCTAGAATGGACACTTGATATATTTTTCTGGTAGCATTCTATTTTTTTCATTATACTCTTTTTGCTTGTTTTCTTGTTTTTCATTGCCTTCCCCACTAGACTGTAAGCTCCAGGGAATGAGGACCACTCCTTAATTATTCACCACTCTAGCATAAAGTTAGGCATGTGATGGGAGCTTAGTAAATACCGATGTATAAATATCCATATAGGTAATACTACAAGTTTATGCTTCTTGAGTTCAAATTGAAGGTTGGAAACTTTGAAAAGTACATTTGCTGATCTTGGTGATTTTTTCACCTGAACTCATTACTATGCTAGATTTCCTGCTCCAGTAAATTTCAAACATTTACCTCCCATAACTTTCCTGTTTCATTTCCAACTTGGTGATGCTTTAAAGTCAAAGGAAAGGTAACTCCCAACTCTTCCTGGAAGACTTCCCAACTAATACAGCCCAGTGGCTTCTTCTCACTCGGACTGTCGTACTGTTTCTACCACTCGTGGGAGTTCAGCATATAATACCTCAAATAGGCCAGTGTTTTCCTTGTATTAGGAAATGAAGAGGATTAGGTTGGTGGAAAATTAATTGTGAATTTTACCACGACTTTTAAAAACTATTAGGTTGGTGAAAAAGTAATTGCAATGCAATTTGGTTGGTGCAAAAGTAATTGCACCAACCTAATTGTCACTAAAAGTAGTGGCAAAAATCCCAATTACTTTTGCACCAACCTAGTCCTCTTCTTCATTCAATGAATAGCAATTTCCTGAAGTTCAAGGACAATATCATAATAATGGTGATAATTTACTAAAAACCAACCACCTGCCAATGTTTTACATAAAGAGCTTGAAATCCTCAGAATATTTTTATTGTAACTTATTGTGCTGATTTTAAAAACAAAGAAAATGTGGTTCAAGATATTAATTCTCCAAGGTCACTTGGCAAAAAGTGGAAGACTGTGAGCGCAAAACCAGTGCTCCTTCCACCATGATGCCTGTTCCAATTAACCCAGGCCACCTTTCTCCTACATAGAGATCTGCAGCACCTAGTATGACTTCCTCACACTATAAAGGTTCAGTGACTTAGCCAAAATCCTGCCTCATATCCCTTCTGGAGCATGAATCAGAAGGAAACTAAAATAACTAGAAACTCCCTGGTCCGGACGCTGTGGCTTAAGCCTCTAATCCCAGCACTTTGGGAGACCGAGGCAGGCAGATCACGAGGTCAGGGGTTTGAGACCAGCCTGACCAACATGGTGAAACCCCATCTCTACTAAAACACAAAAAAGTTAGCCAGACGTGGTGGTGGGAGTCTGTAATCTCAGCTACTCGGGAGGCTGAGGCAGGAGAATCGCCTGAACCTGGGAGGCAGAGGTTGCAGTAAGCCAGGATGGCGCCACTGCACTCCAGCCTGGGGGACAGAGCAAGACTCCGTCAAAAAAAAAAAAAAAAAAGAAAGAAGGAAAGAAACTCCCATGGCCCATTTCTTTCTCCCAGAGGTATCTATGCTAAACAGTCTGTGCCATCAGGAACCCACTGACACTCTTACATTGTCATTTTCGTAATCCCACATCTTAGGCAGTGAGAGGAAACTTATGAAATCTTTTTTTGAAAGACAATATGGTAAAAGTTTTCTCATTTTTATGGCAATTTTTGGAGAATATTTATCTTGTTTGATAGATAGTTAAATCTTAGAGGAGTTTAGGAAAAAATACACAATAATCATTTTCTCTCTTAGAATTTCATGAATTTTGCCTCTGGGAATAAAAAGAAACACTCTTGAAATAAGGGTCATAATAAGAAAAAATGTATTTCTTCTCAGAGCAGGGAATCAATTTAGTCCCCAAAGTGGAAAGGGAGGTGTAAACAGGGCTCCCTGTGCTTTCTAATCCCTTCTGAGTATTGTAAGGTTTTATTTAGTGGAGCAGCCAAACCCTCAAACTTTTCAGTTAACTTTGAAATTAAGCACACATTTGGGAAGTATATTCTACCCAGCCATAAAAAAGAAACCAGGCCTGTCTTAAAAGTCAGCATACTCTAGAAAAGACATGGGAATTACCTGCTAAAATCATACAGAATTGAAAAACAACAAATAAATAAATTCATGAAAACCTCAAAGTGATAAATCAGAACCCAGGCAAGTCCCTAAGCAGGAAGCTGTCTTAACAACTAGAACTAAAGAGACATCAGTTCCTGGTAAACGGGTCTTCACTCCCAGAGCAGATATAGATAGCTCAGAGAGTGCCTTCAGAAGAAATCACCAAATAGATTCATGTTTCTTTCAGAGGCTGTCTTTGCTTTATAGGAGCAATTTGCCCTGACATAAATAACTCCAGGATTAATACTCAAGGGATTTTAGTGGTATGTCTGTTTTGTTTTGTGTTCTGTTTATTTTTCCCTCTTTTTGAATTCACCCTGCCAATTCCCTTTGTCTAAAAAGACTCATAAAATGAAGCTGTGTTCTTTAACATTGTTGACCAACACTATCGGGGCCCAGATAGCAAAGGTAGCTTGTCCCGCAGTTAGACATTCTTACGGGGTGAGAAGAGAGGATAATTGTCTAGAGACTCCTTCATTAAATAGTAGAATATATAAAAAAATTTTTTTTAAAAATTGAATATGCTCAATAACTTAGCAAATCCTTTATGTTTGTGTTCCATGTGACAGTTCTAAAGTTTTCATGTAAACAATCTGAAGGTCTCAATGTTTGTTTCTAGTTTTAATTTTTATTCTCCCACGTCTCTGGCCAGATTTGCTTCTTTTTCATATCCTTTCCCTTTTTCTGTTCAGTCTTTTTCCAGAACCAATGTCAAAAAGGCAGCAGCAGTGCATAGAAAAGTAACACATTGATTAATCCAGAAATGAAACAGTTTTCCTTTAACCAATTTTTACTTATATTACTAAAAAGAGGAAATGTCAAAAACACATTTTGAATTAGTTGATGATTGTTTTAACTGGAAATTATTTTCTCATTCATTATTGTAGAGTATTGAAAGACCCCAGGATAGGGCCAAGGAGGTAAAGAGAAAGGTGGAGGATGGGAGAGAGAAAGAAATGTTGACAACGGAGGGGGTAATTGTTTGATTATCATACTATATCTGTGAGTGGCAGGAATCTTGAATATTGGTTCACCTTTTTTCCTTATCCTGACACCATCATGTAGGTGTATCCTCCTGCGCTCTCATCACTCCTGCCTGGCATCCCATCTAGAATGCCTCGGCCAGCTTTTCCAATTCACATAGGTATGATGTTCCTAATTAAGGTATGACTAACCCTAGTCTTTGTTTGAAGAAACAAAGTACTGATCTGTAATTTGCCAAGATGTTCGCCAGACACTTGAGAAATAAATGAAGAAATAACGTTTGCAACATGAAGATTAGTCGACTGACTAAATAATCAAGTGAGTTATTGGTCAAGACAACACTAGTTAACTAGGAAAATAGCCAATGAGAGCATTGCATTCCTCACTGCATCTCTAAGTGTTAAACTTACACAAATGTTCTATATCCTTTTGGACTAAATGGACACATGAAACACCTCTAAATAAGAATTCTGGCTATGAAGAAGCAGTAATGATCACTTACTTTAACTGACTAAATTCTGAGCTTAAAAATGTATTCCATAGACAGCTATAGTTTGAAAAACAAATAGCTGATACTGATTTAATATGAAGCTTTGGAGATTTGACTTGCTTTTGCTTTGATAAATATTGAGATACTCAAGTCTTAAAGAATCAGTGTCTTCTACTTGTGCTCAAAGTAGTATTAAGTCAAGTCTTAAAAATAAAGCTATCTTTGAATAAGTCAAAAGGACTGGACTCTTATCTTTTTTTCATAAATGCTATTTCCTGTGACAGCTCAAGTCCCCACTTTTTACTATTATTAATATTCCAATCATTTTGAATAATAACTTCCAATCATTTTGGAATTGTAAAGTATTTAATGGATATATTTTAATTTGTTTAACACAGTTCTTTGAATATTATTCCTATAAAAGTGTTAGAGGCATTTGAACCAGAGTGACTCCATTTTGAGTGAGGGCTTGAAAATGAGGCTGGGACTTGCTGGACTGCATACCCAGAAAGTTTGGCATTCCTCAACTCTAGGTGTTTTAAGTTAAGGAAACAAATTAATAATGTTTACTAAACAGACCCAGACTTGGGAGTGTCCAGGTATCCTGATATCTGGAGAACAAAGGTATTCCTAATTTTGCTTTAAAGATAATAATATCGATTCTTGCAAAATATAGTAACTGAGAAAATTAATCCTTTATCACAAACCCTTGTAGCAGAGCACATCTCCCCAAGAACTCTTTTTATCATATATATGTGTGTGTTTGTTTGTATATATACATATACATATATATGTGTGTGTGTGTATATATATACGTGTGTGTGTGTGTGTGTGTGTGTGTGTGTATACGCATTGTACCTAGGGTGGACACGTTCCTCCTCTTAATTTCTAGAACTTCCTACTCTATGGAGTAGCTGTACTTTCACCACTTTACTTTCTTAATAACTTTGCTTTTGCTTTGCATGTGGACTTGCTCTGAATTCTTTCTTGAGGAAGATCCAATAACCCTCTCTTGGGGTCTGGATTGGGACCCTTTTCTGCAATGAAAGCTTTGAGGGTTGACAGGAGATCAAGAGAGAAGTGTAACATCTCAAAGTCATCTTAGTCATCATGTTCAGATCTTAATTAATGTGCAAAATATCTAAGAAACCAGAGAACATTAACTTGGAAAATACTATAAAAAATAATTCCTCCTTCTGGAGAGAAATACATGAAGCTCAAGTAGTTTGATTTTATAATGCCTTAGAGATTAGGTAATTACTTACAAATGAGCATCAGAAATTTGAAATCAAGCTTTTGGGGTATAGGCTTAACTTATCTAACAGGGTCGCTTGATCATGACTTTTCGTATCTGAAGATCTTGGGTCTGGAATACTACACATGTCAGCAAAGCAAGAGAAAGTGCCCATGTACCTCTAGCAGGGGTTCAGCCTTTCGCAGAGTTCTTTATCTATAAGAAGGTCACATCACAGCTAGAGAGGCAGAATCAGCACAGTTTTTCACAGGAATGACTAATGTCTTTTAAGAAGGAGTACTGCCTCACTGAAATTAGCAGGCAGTCATCTTTCCTATTTGATACTTTCTTTCTTTTTTTTTTTAGTATGATAAGACAAATAACCACCACAAGTCCAGCCATAAAGAAGCAGAGTGGTGGATAGTCGAGCTTTCAAATAATGAGTTGATCACTTCCCACTCCCAGCCTAACCAAACCACAGAACAAAAAGCTAATAATAAATAATATAGTATAGCCAGCATCATTAATTATAATATAGATATCAACTGAAGTCACCTTATCTCTTGGAGTGCAAATAAAATTAGACTAGACTGAGTTCATTACCTTGTATTTTGGGGAGAGTCTAATGGCTTCTCAAAGATTTTTGTGCCTTTGTCATGGAGACATATATATGTATAGTTTTCTGTTTAGTCAGGGTTCTCCAGAGAGACAGAACCAACAGAAGATAAGTGAATAGACAGATAGAGCGATAGATACATCAGAGGGAATTTATTAGAGGAATGGGTTTAACACAGTTATGGAGACTGAGAAACCCCAGCATAGGCCACCTGTGTGCTAGAGGAGACCCTGGGATGCTGGTCGCATGGCTCAGTCCAAGTCTGAAAGTCTCAGAACAAGAAAAGTCAATGGTATATTTCTCAGTTTGAGGCCAAACACCTGAGAACCTGGGGGACTGCTGGTGCGAAGTCCTAGAGTTCAAAGGTCAGAGAGCCTGGAGTTCAAATATCCAAGACCAGGAGCAAAACAATGTCTCAGTGCCAAGACAGAGAGAGAAAAATTTTGTTTTGTCTCTTTTCTGTTCTCTTTTTTGTTCTATCTGGGCCCTCAGTGGATTGGATGGTGCCTGCCCACACTGAGGGCAGCTCCTCCCCATTCAGCCTGCTAACTCACACACCCGTGTCCTCTGGAAACACCCACAGACACACCCAGAAGTAACACTTTACCAGTTCTTTAGGTATTCCGTTTAGGTGTTCCCAAGCTGACAACTAAAATTAACCATCATCTCATCTCTACCTACAAATTCCAATATCAATGAAAATCTTGAAAGAGTCTAGCACAGAAGCATGAGGGAGGAACATAGTTGGCCTATCCAAGGAACCAACAGGAGGCCACTGAGGCTGGAGAGAAGTGGCCAAGGAAGAGAAAGAATTCAGACAGATGGAGACATCAACATCATGCTGGGTTGGAATTTTGGATTGGAAAAACAGTGAATCTTGTCTATGGGACAGAGACTTCTGAAACACCGGAGACTACAGGAATCTGACTTTTTCTGAGAGCCACATTTTGATAACTAGAATGACTCCAGAGTGCCACACTCTTTTCTCTCTTCAGCATTCTACATGCTCCTTTTGTCTCCTCAGTCCTCTGTGGTGAGGCCCATTCAGGTTTTGGAGTAGGCACTTGCAGTGCAGAAGGCTGGCCAGTCTTCTTTTGGTTCACCATTGTTAGCCTCAACTGATCTGTGTAATTTTGCATTGGTCTTAAATACCTGAAAATGCTTTGGGGTATTTGGCTCAAGGGCAAAACAAAAAGGTATCTTTTAGCATTATTTCAACTCATAGGTCTCTGCATGTCCGTGTCTTTTGTAAACAGTGTTTTGTTTGTTTGTTTTGTTTTGTTTTGTTTTGTTTTCTTGCTAGAAATGGTTGTTTACATTTGCTGTAGAGATACTGGGTCTGTGTATCAGTATCTCAATGAGCCTGGAGTGAAGCTATAAAAAATGAGTGGCTTTATCTGAACCAAGGTTTGGTTCCAACCTCTCTCTCTGAGACTGAGTAGCAAACGGTTACCACTTCACAAAGACTTTTTAAAAACATGAACAGCAAATATACATTATTTTCACTTTGTACTTCCAACTTTTTAAAGTTGTTTTTTAAGATTCTTAAAAGGACTGCTATGAAAGCTTTTTTAAGCTTGAACAATTCAATGTACTCATGAGTACCTTTGTGAAATTATTGTTCTTCATGCTAAAATCTAAAATCATATGAATTTTGTCTTGCTTTTCTGCCATAAAGGATGTGTTATAGTCTAGGAGGTATCAAAAAAGTAGCTGGAAGACAGTCAAGGTGAGTTTTATCAAAGATGGTAGGAACAGAGAAACCAGGTGCATTAGCAAGATGAGCAACCATCAGGGAAGTTCCAAAGAACAGACAGAAGGGGAAGGTACCTACTTACGCTGATAGTTGAAAAGTGGTTAGGAAAGGGGTACAAAGGATGATAGAACATGGGCAGAAATCCTACTAGGAAATTTGGCTACATGGACAAGAATGTAATTGGAGAGCCTAAAGTTAGCACATAGGATGCTTTCTCTTAAAAACAATGAAGAGACAAATACAAACTTTAATACCAGAGGAATCTGAGCTAATAAATACACAAGATCAAGGTAGGAATTCTGGCACTGTAAGAAGATAAACCTGTTACTTGAATGTATTGAAAAATGTATGCCTGGCATTGTGCTAAGTGCTATGAATGGAACTATGAAGAAGATGAAGTTTCTTTTGTTTGAGCTCTTGGATTGAATTGGAAAACATATTTGTTTAAAAAATATTTATTTAATGGATGGTTGCATACAAAAAGACATATTTGTTATAAAAAGTGATAATGTTATGGTAAAATTATGCCCTGAGTCATTATGGGATGTTTATAAGGAAAAGATTGTCTTTGCCAAGGGAAATTGAAAAAGTCTTCCTGGTAAATATTGAAGTCTTATATCCAAAGTCACAAAACAATTTAAAACATGTAAGCTGCTCTCCAGTCTGTCAAAATCAGCAACCACTGAGTGGAGTTGTTTAAGCCAGTATTTATGGCTTGGGAAAAAAATATGGTAAAAAGAGCACAGACTGTTACACCAGGTAAACACTGAGAGAGTTACAACATCTCTTAGACTCAGAGGTCTGTGTATTTGTAAATCACATAGAGTTCCACTGCATTCAGTAAATGGCATTACCCATCTTCCAAATTGTTAGGAAATTGGTATTGGCTTTTCATCCTGTTATGGTATGTTAATAATATATTTACATGTGTAGATACAGATTTAGGAAAAAATTGAGCTCAAATTTAAAACTGTACTTTCTGGAGAATATAGTAATAGGACTGCTGTGTAATTATAATAGTTACCATCCTAGGAGTGGCAAAGAAGGCTTTTAGTATGTGTGTGTGTGTGTGTGTGTGTGTGTGTATAAAACTTACTCTCTATATATGTATATATGTGGTATATATGGTAAGTTAAAACTTCAGACTTTACAGAAGGCTCTTTATAAATCAATGTGAATATTATTTTTATTACTATAATAGACAAATATTAAGGTCTAGTCAAAAGTTTTTATAGGAAAGCCAAATGCAAAGAAAAAAAAAACCTAGTCAACTTGTTTCTAAATAAAAATCTATACTGCTTAGCACTATAATCATTTCTATTTTATGTAATATTTTTCAAATAAATATAGTAATGTCCTAACAAGGAATAATTAAGAAATATTAGAAAATCCTGTCCTCTGAAAATAAACATTTTATGGATTAAATGGCACCAGTGAAAGAAATACAGGTACTTTCCAGGTAGAATATAGGATTAGTTATGTGAATCTGCTCCGTATGCCTCACATGTTCCTCAGAAATAAAGCCAAAACACAGAATTTTGGGTTCTGTTGGTAACTCTATGACATCCAGTTACTCATACGTAATAAAGGGAGGCTTCTCATTATGGAGACAAAGGTAAGCTATTGAGAAAGACATTTTAATTATTCCAGAGATATTTATTGAGCCTCTATGATATGCCAGACAATTTGGCATGTCACAGAGACACAATGGTGAGAATGTCAGATTGTATATTCCAAAACTAGCTCCCACTACATGCTCTTGTTAAAATGTAACTTTCACATTCTTCTCAGAGAGAGGTGGGGCCCATGTTTTCTCTCTTTGGTTCTGAAGTGTGTGACTATGGTGAAAGTGAGGCTATATAACTTGTGTGGTTAGATTATAGAAGGTGGCAGGGCTTTTGCCTAAATCTCTCAGAAAGCTTGTTATTGGAATCAAGTAACCCCATGGAGAGGCTCACATGGAGTGGAAGTGACAGCTATCCCCCATTTGCCAGCCACATGCATGAGTCATTTTAGGCTGGATCCTTGAGTCTAGCTCAAGTCAAGCCATCCCAACTCATAAAACATGAAGCATAAGTAAACTTTACCCATTGAGACTACCTATATTGTAGATTTGTGAGCAAAATAAGTAATTATTGTTGTATTAAGACTCTATGTTTGTGATGATTTGTTACACAGCTAACTTGTACCTTTAAAAAATGAGCCAGATTTGATTCCTACTAAAGCTTACAGTGAATGGTGAGTGAAATTAAATGTGTAATTATGATATAATGTGGAAAATGTCCTAATAACAAAAGCATCTTAACGTGTGGGTATATTTGGGGAATGTATTATAGTGTTCAATAAAATAGCTTCCTTGAAGAAGTAACAGCTAAGGTGACTGAGCAACAAATGAGATGAATGAGAAAAGAAGGCTACATATTTTAGAAATGGAAAGACAGTATATCTAATATGTTAGGTATTACTTGACTCATGGTGTGGTGATGAGGGTAGGAAGCATGGGAGGAAAGAGAATATGGAGAGACAAAATATAAAAAATGAAATCAGGTCAAGAAGTTTGGACTTTATCCTAAAAGAGATGGTGATCTAATGCATTTTTTTAATTAGCTAAAGACTCAGTCAGGTTTTCAGTTTAAAATGTTGAGAACTGAAGGGAGGCAAAACTAGAGATGGACAGATAATTTAGGTAGTAACAATAATCTCTCTTTTCTATCTGGAGCGTTTCTCCTCTTGATTAATGGCAACTCCATCCCTATAGATGCTCAGATCAATAACCTTGGAATCAACTCTGACTCTCTTTACAGCCTCTACCTAATCTATTAGTAATTTCCAATTCTGCCTTAAAGGCTAACAATCTTTAATAACCTTTAAAATATATCTGCAATCTAATGATTTTTTACCATCTGCATTGCTACCAGTCTGGCCCAAAGCATTACATCTCACATGAATTACTGCAAAAGCTTTCTTTTTTTTTTTTTGTTTTTTTGTTTTTGTTTTCAAGAAATAAATGCTATTTAATGCTTTAGTTTTCTCTACAGAGATGTCACAGATTAAGGTAAACAGAAGTTGCTGGTCACCTGTTACCTCCCAAAAGTGTTTGTCCAGAGAGAGGTCTCTGGCCTTCACTGATACATTTATTCATGCTTTCCCTTCCTATGTTCCAGAGAAATATTTCAAATCACTATTTCTGATGTTCCAATCAGGTGGCACTAGTGTCTTCAGAGATCAGTGATATTTATTATTAATACTTCCTGTATTCCAGGCATCATGTATTTCACATGCAATTTTTTATTTAAAAAGATGTACTTGCTTATACTTTTGCTTCACCTCTGCTACATGGTCTATTCTCAACACTACAGTCTAAGTAAATTTTCAAAAGCCAAAATCAGATCAGCTCACTCCTCTGCTCAACTACATGCAGTGTTGCTCATTCTATGTAGGGTAAAGGCCATAGTCAATGACCTAAGAGGCTGCCCATAATATGTCCCCCTGTTTTCTCTCTAATTCTGTCTTCAATTGTTTTCCCTGTTAATCATTCTGTGTAAGTCTCACTGGGATGTAAAAATGCAATGGAGGCATTCCAGCCTTGGAATTTGGTTTGGGTTGTTGTTTCAACCTAGCAGGCCTTCCCACAGACATCTGCGTGGCTACCTTCCTCAGTTTCTTTAAGTCTTTGATCAAATCTCACCTATTAAAACTTCACTCAGCAGCTCCCTCATTTACCATCTTTTAAACTCTTTTACTAGGCTCTACTATTTTTATTTTTCTCAAAGCATGTATCACTGTATAGAATTGTACTAAGTAATTTATGTATTATGCCTACTATTCATTTTCTGTCTTCACTTCTACCTGCCTCAATTCCTGATAAAACGTAAGGAGGAATAATGGCAGCTGGAATCATTTGGTCACTGATGTGACAAGTTACCTTGAAAAGTACCTGGCTCAGAGCAGAAATTCAAGTATTTGTTGAATCAATGAATTAATGAATTAGTAAATGGTAATAGAGATGGAGGAGCTCCTCCTATGCTTTCTAAAATATCTTTTATAATTTAACATAATGTTTGACTTACCATTTTCTCTCCTGAAATTCTCGCTGCATTATTTGCATTCTTTTTTCCTTCTCCTTACTGTGACTTTCATTGGAATTTAATCAACTATCAAAGCCATTTTGGCTTTTGGGCCAGACCAAATGCTAGCTAGAGCATCTCAAATATTAATACTCGTGCCATCCTAGTAAGCAAAATAGGAGAGGCCTACACAAGGCATCAAAAATTTAAGTGGCTTATTCAAGGTCACTTTTTCAATCACTATAGGGAATAACCAGTACTTTAAAGGGCAGAATTTAAATTAAATGTATTTCGAGGAATGTATAGGATGATGAAGAGTACAGTGGATAACGTTAAATAAAAAAAAGTATTGGATTAGATAAACATTCCCTACATAAATGATAAAATGGTTCTCTCCACTGTTATACCACAGCTCTGTTTGGCTCCAAACATCCTATGTCTGATTTCCATTCTAGATTGTCTTACTTGAATCTTTCTGACACCTCGCACTAAAGGACAGCTTCCTCAGCCACCCCACAGAATGAGTGACAGTTCATTGTCATCTCATATTTTACATAATACCTTCTTTTTCATTACTGTTAAGTGTGTACTATGTATGTGTTATACATGTGCTAGGCTCTAAGAATGTAATAAGAAATAAAAGACAGATGATTTATTTGCTCATGGAAGTTCTAGTCTATGTCTTCCAATAATTAATGTAAGCAACTGTAGTGAATTAGAATCCAGTTACTACATCTACCAGTTACTACAGCTGTGCTTTGCAGATACCAATATCTTGATCCTCTGCCTCTTACCCTCATATGCTGAATATACCAGAAATAAGGAGATAAATAGGTAGAGTCTTTACTGAGCAATTGTTCTGGGCATTGTTCTTAGTGTTGGAATCAACTGTAAACAAGATATGTGTGGTTACTGCCCTCACGGGTATTCCAATCTGATTAAAGTAGATAATATTCTTTCTTAAGCCTGAATCAGTGAAGCAAACTTTCACACAAGTTTTATAAGCTTTCTTGATTAAATATCTTATCTGTCTTTCTTCATTTTCACTATCTGCAGGTGCCATGAAAACTACCAAGGGTGGGGAGCAGTAATTAAAAAACTGAGTATGAAGTCTTCATTGGGGCTTCCCTGCTTTCCTGATATTGATGGTTTTTCTACACATCCAATTTCTTCTGGTTCTGAATATCATCAATCATCCCAGAATTTTCACTATCTATTAAATCTGGTGTGTACTCTTAATGCGTAGCCTCTATGAGTAAAAAATCCCAGGATTTATAGATGGTATATACCAGTGCGAGAAAACTCCAAGTCTGTATCATGAGAGCCACAAAAGTAAAATATTATAGGAAGGTATTCCAAGGTAAATAGCAAAGACGAAAAAGAAAAGGAGTCATTTTTAAAACAAAAGGTCATTCAAGGTTAAAACACACTGAGATCATATTCCGCTTCAAACTAGAACAGTGTTGCACAATTTGAGTAATATATTGACACCTTTTAAAGAACAACAATACCTTCCTCCCCAACTCCTATCCTGTGGGTGACTTTAGTTATCATATTAGGTTTGTCAAAAGCATTAAAGCATTGATACATTCCTTATGGTCATAGGCATTACATAACCATATAATTAAAATGACAAATTAGATACAAACAGGCCATAAAACCAATAAAATGAAAACATTAATATGGAAGTACTGTTGTTTCTAGCCAAGAGGAAGTAATAGGGAAGGCATTTAGTCACCCATTTGAACCTGTCTCAAGACACTGGAAATCAGACAATGAAAGAGAGATCTCAGAGCAATGGGAAACAAACACGATCAACTTTGCAACTGCCCAGTCTTGCCACATGCAGAAAGTTTGCAGGCTGCAATGTGGGGAGAGAGAACCTAAGCAGATCCTAGCCATCTCTCTGAGTTGACAAGACAGAGTTGGGATTCTGAGTGAGCCAGAGTGGGCAGGCATTTGTAGGAAAAGGAAAAGAGAGCAAAAAGCTAGCAGAGAAAGAACTCTAGAGATCCGGAGACAGTCCACCATCAGCATTTAGATGTATACTGATAAACACAAGCATGTGAGAAAATGATCCAAGACTGGGGAAAAGAACCATCCAAAAGATTAGAGCAAATATCTCTAGAACATGCACTAATGGTCCCTGTTTCTATCAGCTGGAGTGAGAGATGGCATAACTCACAGGCCATCAGAGGGCATGTGAAACAGGTTTTTGCTACACTTTGTTCCAGTCTAGTGCAAATAGGTTAAAAGCAAGATACACAGGGATCAAACTGTTTCCAAGTCACTTAACTATGTTCCAGAACAAACTCAAAAACATTTCTAGTGATACAAATGTATCTTACACCCAATAAGTAAAAGTTGCAATGTCTGGCATCCCATCAAAAATTTTCAGGTATGCAAATAAGCAGAAAAATAGAACAAAATGAAGAAAAATTATTAAAACAATCCAGAAAGCAAACAAATGATAGAATATTTTCACCCATAAGCAAAACCAGAATGGCACTTCCTTGTCAGATTAAAAACACCTGAAGGCCTGGAATTACATTTTATATTTAATTTATAAATCTCAAAGGGAGAGACACCTGTAGTATACTTGACCCATCACTGAGGGAAACATGAATGTTAATTTATTAATAACCTGCAAGTATGATATAATAATAATTTTTTTAAAAGTTGACCTCTCATTTTACAAAATACTTTTATATATGTTACTTTATTTGTTCATAATATAAAACTAGAGAATAGAGCCATCTACATAGAATCTGATGCCAAGAGAGGTTAAATAACTTACTTAAGATTATAGAGTTTCACTTAAATACTCTGGTTTTCTTAGTCCTTTACATACATTATAGTACCTTTTTGTTTTATTCTGTAATGAAAGGTCAACTAAAAGAGAAGAGTTTATGCTAAATAATGTAGCTTTATAAATTCAATGTGGTATAAATTTAATATGACATAAACATTAAAATTTAGAGTTGTCATTTTTGTATGGATTATAATTCTAATATCTTGATTACTGTCTGTTATGCTATGACTTTATGTTCCCATTAACAAATATTTTAAACAATGTTGATTTGTGTTAGGTGTTGGACATCCTGGAACTCTTAATGGAGTAGTAACGCCATCTAAGGCTAGCCAATGTAAATTGTGATCTGAAAAGCCTTTAAGCACTATCTAGTATACCTTGTAGTGCTATTGCATCAAGTTTTAGATGAAAACCTAGCTCTAGAACATTGCTTCTTTCCTTTTAAAAAAGATACATAATTCACATACCATAAAATTAACTCCTTTAGAATATACAATTCAGTAGGTTTTAGTATATTCATATGTTGTACAACTAGCACCACTATCTAATCTGAGAACATACTCATCACCTGAAAAAGAACTATTTCTATGTCTGTAGATTTGTCTATTCTGTACATTTATTTATTTATTGAGACAGAGTTTCACTTTTGTAGCCCAGGCTGGAGTGCAATGGTGCGATATCAGCTCACTGCAAGCTCCGCTTCCTGGGTTCAAATGATTCTCCTGCCTCAGCCTCCCGAGTAGCTGGGACTACAGATGTGCGCCACCACCCCTGGCTAATTCTGTATTTTTAGTAGAGATGGGGTTTCTCCGTGTTGGTCAGGCTGGTCTTGAACTCCTGAATTCAGGTTACAAACCTGCCTCAGTCTCCCAAAATGCTGGGATTACATGCATGAGCCACTGTGTCCGGCCCTATTCTGTATATTTCATATAAATAAAATTTTACAAAATTTTGGCTTCTTTCACTAAGCATAATGTTTTCAAGGTTTACTCATGTTTTAGTATGTATCAGTACTTTATTTTTTATAACTGAATAATATCCCATTATATGTATATACATTTTGTTCATTCCTTCTTTGGTTGATAGATGTTCTGGTTTTTTTCATATTTGAAATATGAAATAATACTGTTCTGTTTCAATAATTATTTCCAATATGAAATAATGCTGTTCTGTTCCAATAATGCTCTTCTGGACATGTTCATTGTACACCTGAAAAAAATGTGAATTCTACTGTTGTTGGTTGGAATATTCTATATGTGTCTATCAGGTCTAGTTGGTTTATAGTATTGTTCAAATCTATTTCTCTGCTGATCTTTCTAGTTGTTCCAGTCATTATTGAAAGTGGAGTATTGAATTCTCCAACTATTATTTTTAAATTTCTATCTCTCATGTCTTTTGAGGCTATGCTGTTTGATGCATATACATTTATAATTGGTATAAATTCTTAGTGTATTGACTGTTTTATCTGTATAAAATATCCTTTTTATCTCTACTAACAACTTTTTTCTTAAAGTCTATTTTGTCTGCTATTAGTCTAGGCACTCCAGCTCTCAGTTATCATTTGTATAGACTATCTTTTTCCATTATTTTATTTTTAAATATTTTTGTGTCTTTTAATCTTTTTTTTCTTTTCTTTTCTTTTCTTTTTTTTTTTTTTGGGATGGAGTCTCGCTCTGTCACCGAGGCTGGAGTGCAGAGGTGTGATCTGGGCTCACTGCAAGCTCCGCCTCCTGGGTTCATGCCATTCTCCTGCCTCAGCCTCATAAGTAGCTGGGATTACAGGCACCCACCACCACACCCAGCTAATTTTTTGTACATTTTTTAGTAGAGATGGGGTTTCACCATGTTAGTCAGGATGGTCTCTATCTCCTGACCTTGTGATCCACTCGCGTTGGCCTCCCAAAGTGCTGGGATTACAGGTGTGAGGCACTGTGCCTGGCCTGTGTCTTTTAATCTTAAGTATTTCTTTTATATGTAGCATATAGTTGGAGAATGTTGTGTTTTTTATTCAGCCAATCACTGCATTTTATTAATAATTAGATAGTTTAATTGATTTATATTTAATGTAATAACTGATTAGTTAGGACTTGTGTCTTCAATTTTACCATTTGTCCTGCATGATTTTTGTTTCTCATTTCTTCCATTACTGCCCTTTTTCACATTAAATACTTTCCGCTATACCACTACACCATTTTTAATTGCTTTGCCATTTCCTTTACTCTAGATTTTGGAATTCTCTTTGTAGTAATTGCCCTGGGAATAACCATTAATCTCTTGATTTATAAAAATCTAGTTCTTATTAACAGTATTAATTTAAGTAACATAAAAATTCTCCTTCTCTATAATTTTATTTTCGTGCCTCCTTTAATGTTGTTATTTTCACAAATTATATGCTTATATGTTGTGTTCCCATCAACTTAGAGTTATAATGATTGCCTTATACAATATTCTTTTAAGTAATGTAAGACCAAAAAAAGACATTAAATAATATAGGACAAAAAAGTACAAAAAAAGTTTACATTGCCTTTTATATTTACCTATGTACTTGCCTTTACCAGTACTCTTTGTTTCCTCATGTAAATATGAGTTACTTCCTAGTGTTCTTCATTTCAGCTTAGAGGATTTCTTTCAATATTTCTTGTAAGGCAATTCCTATAGCAGAAAATTGTCTCAATTTTCATTTATCTGAAAATAGTTTCTTTTACATTTTTCAAAAAATGTTTTGGTGGAAACCCTCCAAGACCGCCAAATAGGAACAGCTCCAGTATACAGTTCTCAGCATGAGCAACGCAGAAGAAGGGTGATTTCTGCATTTCCAAGAACTGAGGTATCAGGTTCATCTCAGTGGGGCTTGTTGGACAGTGGGTGCAGTCCACTGAGTGTGAGCCAAAGCAGGGCAGGGCATCACCTCGCCCAAAAAGCACAAGGGGTCAGGTAATTCCCTGTCCTAGCCAAGGGAAGCTGTGACCGATGGTACCTGGAAAATCAGGACATTCCCACCCTAATACTGTGCTTTTCCAACGGTCTTAGCAAATGGCACACCAGGAGATTATATTGCGTGCCTGCCTCGGAGGGTCCCAAGCCCACGGAGCCTTGCTCACTGCTATCAAAGCAGTCTGAAATCAAATTGCAAGGCAGCAGCGAGGCTGGGGGAGGGGAGTCTGCCATTGCTGAGGCTTGAGTAGGTAAACAAAGTGGCCAGGAATCTCGAACTGGGTGGAGCTTACTGCAGTTCAAGGAGGCCTGCCTGGCTCTGTAGACTCCACCTCTGGGGAAAGGGCATAGCTGAAAAAACACAGCAGAATCTTCTGCAGACTTAAACATTCCTGTCTCACAGCTTTGAAGACAGTAGTGGTTCTCCCAGCAGGGAGTTTGAGATCTGAGAACGGACAGACTGCCTCCTCAAGTGGGTCCCTGAACCCCGAGTAGCCTAACTGGGAGACACCTCCCAGTAGGGGCTGACTGATACCTCATACAGCTGGGTTGCCCTCTGTGATGAAACTTCCAGAGAAAGGATCAGGAAGAAACATTTGCTGTTCTGCAATATTTGCTGTTCTGCAGCCTCCACTGGTGATACCCAGGCAAACAGGGTCTGGAGTGGACCTCCAGCAAACTCCCACAGATCTGCAGCTGAGGGTGCTGACTGTTAGAAGGAAAACTAACAAACAGAAAGGACATCCACACCAAAATCCCATATGTACATCACCATCATCAAAGACCAAAGGTAGATAAAACTATAAAGATGGGGAGAAACCAGAGCAGAAAAGCTGAAAATTCTAAAAATCAGAGCACCTGTTCTCCTCCAAAGGAACACAGCTCCTCGCCAGCAATGGAACAAAGCTGGACGGAGAATGACTTTGACGAGTTGAGAGGAGAAGTCTTCAGATGATTAGTAATAACAAACTTCTCTGAGCTAAAGCAGGATGTTCAAACCCATCGCAAAGAAACTAAAAACCTTGAAAAAAGATAAGATGAATGGCTAACTAGAATAAACAGCATAGAGAAGACCTTAAATAAACTGATGGAGCTGAAAACCATGGTATGAGAATACGTGACACCTGCACAAGCTTCAGTAGACAATTTGATCAAGTGGAAGAAAGGGTATCAATGATTGAAGATCAAATGAATAAAATGAAGTGAGAAGAGAAATTTAGAGGAAAAAAGAGTAAAAAGAAATAAACGAAGCCTCCAAGAAATATGGGTCTATGTGAAAAGACCAAATCTATGTCTGATTGGTGTACCTGAAAGTGACGAGTTGAATGGAACCAAGTTGGAAAACACTCTTCAGGATATTATGCAGGAGAACTTCCCCAACCCAGCAAGGCAGGCCAACATTTAAATTCAGGAAATACAGAGAATGCCACAAAGATATTCCTTGAGAAGAGCAACTCCAAGACACATAACTGTCAGATTCGCCAAAATTGAAATGAAGGAAAAAATATTAAGGGCAGTGAGAGAGAATGGTTACTCACAAAGAGAAGCCCATCAAACTAGCAGCAGATCTCTCAGCAGAAACTCTACAAGCCAGAAGAGAGTGGGGGCCGAAGCAAATACATTCAAAAGTTAGCAGAAGGCAAGAAATAACTAAGATCAGAGCAGAACTGTAGGAGATAAACCCTTCAAAAAATCAATGAATCCAGGAGCTGGTTTTTTGAAAAGATCAACAAAATTGATAGACCACTAGCAAGACTAACAAAGAAGAAAAGAGAGAAGAATCAAATAGATGCAATAAAATATGATAAAGGGGATATCACCACCAATTCCACAGAAATACAACTACCATCAGAGAATGCTATAAACACCTCTATTCAAATAAATTAGAAAATGTACAAGAAATGGATAAATTCCTGGGCACATACACACTCCCAAGACTAAACGAGGAAGAAGTTGAATCTCTGAATAGACCAATACCAGGCTAAGAAATTGAGGCAATAATTAATAGCCTACCAACCAAAAAAGGTCCAGGACCAGAGGAATTCACAGCCGAATTCTACCAGAGGTACAAAGAGGAGCTGGTATCATTCCTTCTGAAACTATTCCAATCAATGGAAAAAGAGGGAATCCTCCCTAACTCTTTTTATGAGGCCAGCATCATCCTGATACCAAACTCTGGCAGAGACACAACAACAACAAAAAAGAGAATTTTAGACCAATATCCCTGATGAATATCAATGCAAAAATCCTCAATAAAATAATGGCAAACTGAATCCAGCAGCACATCAAAAGGCTTATCCACCACGGTCAAGTGGGCTTCATCCCTGGGATGCAAGGTTCAACATATGCAAATCAATAAACATAATCCGTCATATAAACACAACCAAAGACAAAAACCACATGATTGTCTCAATAGGTGCAGAAAAGGCCTTTGACAAAATTCAACAGTCCTTCATACTAAAAACTCTCAACAAAGTAGCTATTGATGGAACATATCTCAAAATGGTAAGAAGTATTTATGACAAACCCACAACCAATATCATACTGAATGGGCAAAAGCTGGAAGCATTCCCTTTGAAAACCGGTACAAAACACGGATGCCTTCTCTCACCACTCCTATTCAACATAGTGTTGGAAGTTCTGGCCAGAGCAAGCAAGCAGGAGAAAGAAATAAAGGGTATTCAATTAGGAAAAGAGGAAGTCAAATTGTCCCTGTTTGCAGATGAAACAATTGTATATTTAGAAAACCCCATTGTCTGAGCCCAAAATCTCCTTAAGCTGATAGACAACTTCGGTAAAGTCTCAGGCTACAAAATCAATGTGCAAAAATCACAAGCATTCCTATACACCAACAACAGACAAACAGAGAGCCAAATCATGAGTGAACTCCCATTCACAATTGCTACAAAGAGAATAAAATACCTAGGAATCCAACTTACAAGGGATGTGAAGGACCTCTTCAAGGAAAACTACAAATCACTGCTCAACAAAATAAAAGAGGACACAAACAAATCGAAGAATATTCCATGCTCATGAATAGGAAGAATCATTATCGTGAAAACGGCCAAAATACCCAAGGTAATTTATAGATTTAATGCCATCCCCCTCAAGCTACCAATGACTTTCTTCACAGAATTGGATAAAAACTACTTTAAAGTTCATATGGAACCAAAAAAGAGCCCACAATGCCAACACAATCCTAAGCCAAAAGAACAAAGCTGGAGGCTTAACGCTACCTGACTTCAAACTATACTACAAGGCTACAGTAACCAAAACAGCATGGTACTGCTACCAAAACAGAGATATAGGCCAATGGAACAGAACAGAGCCGTCAGAAATAATACCACACATCTACAACCATCTGATCTTTGACAAATTTGACAAAAACAAGAAATGGGGAAAGGATTCCCTATTGAATAAATGGTGCTGGAAAAACTGGCTAACCATATGTTGAAAGCTGAAACTGGATCTCTTACTTACACCTTACACAAAAATTAATTCAAGATGGATTAAAGACTTAAATATTAGACCTAACCATAAAATCCCTAGAAAAAACCCTAGTCAATACCATTCAGGACATAGGCATGAGCAAGGACTTCATGACTAAAACACCAAAAGCAATGGCAACAAAAGCCAAAATAGACAAATGCGATCTAATTAAACTAAAGAGCTCTGCACAGCAAAAGAAACTACCATCAGTGTGAACAGGCAACCTACAGAATGGGAGAAAATTTTTGCAATCTACTCATCTGACAAAGGACTACTATCCAGAATCTACAAAGAACTTAAACAAATTTACAAGAAAAAATCAAACAAACCCATCAAAAAGTGGGTGAAGGATATGAACAGACACTTCTCAAAAGAAGATATTTATGTAGCCAACAGACACATGAAAAAATGCTCATCATCACTGGCCATCAGAGAAATGCAAATCAAAACCACATACCATCTCAAATCAGTTAGAATGGTGACCATTAAAGTCAGGAAACAACAGATGCTGGAGAGGATGTGGAGAAATAGGAACACTTTTACACTGTTGGTGAGACAGTAAACTAGTTCTATCATTGTGGAAGACAGTGTGGCGATTCCTCAAGGATCTAGAACAAGAAATACCATTTGACTCAGCCATCCCATTACTGGATATATATTCAAAGGATTGTAAATCATGCCGCTATAAAGACACATGCACACATATGTTTATTGTGGCACTATTCACAATAGCAAATACTTGGAACCAACCCAAATGTCCATCAATGACAGACTGGATTAAGAAAATGTGGCACATATACACCATGGAATACTATGCAGCCATAATAAAAGGATGGGTTCATGTTCTTTGTAGGGACGTCGATGAAGCTGGAAACCACCATTCTGAGCAAACTATTACAAGGACAGAAAACCAAACACCACATGTTCTCACTCATAGGTGGGAATTGAACAATGAGCACACTTGGACACGGGGTGGGGAACATCACACACCAGGGCCTGTTGTGGGATGGGAGGAGTGGAGAAGGATAGCATTAGGAGATATACCCAATGTAAATGATGAGTTTATGGCACACCAACATGGCACATGTATACATATGTAACAAACCTGCATATTGTGCACATGTACCCTAGAACTTAAAGTATAATAATAATAATAATAATAGTAATAATAAAGTATAATAATAATAATAATAAAATGTTTTGGCTGATAGTTATTATTCTTCTCTTTTAGCACTTTAAATATGTCATGCCACATCCTCCATGGTGTCTGGAAAGAAATCAGCTTACCAGAAAATTCCTAGAAAAAACTTTTTTCTAGGGATTATTTGGGATACTTTGTATATGATGAGTAACTTTTTCTTACTACTTTAAATATTCTCTCATTGTCTCTGACTTTCAAGTTTGTGTATAATGTATCTAGGTGAGGCTGTCTTTGAGTTTACCATACTTAGAGTTCATTGAGCTTTTTAGATGTGTAGACTAATTATTAAAAATCAGATTTGGGGAGTTTGTAGCTATTTATTTATTATTTAGTTGTTTAAATACTATTTCTGAACTTTTCTTTCTTTTCTTTCATTTTGGGACTCCTATTATTTGTATTTTTGCACACTTAATAGTGTTCTACAAGTCTCTGATGCTCTGTCCATTTTTCTTCATTCTTTTATCTTTCTGTGTCACACAGTGGATAATATCAAGCGACCTATCTTCAAGTTTGCTGATTTTTTTTTGCTTGATAAAATCTGCTGTTAATCCTCTATTAATTTTTTATTTAAGTTGTACTTTTCAAGTATAGAATTTCTATTTGATTCCCTTTTGAAGTTTCTATTAATATTGTTTACTTAGGTTTCATAATTTTCTTTAGTTTTCTAGACATATTTGCTTTTAGGTCTTTGATATTTAAAGATATATTTAAAATAGCGAGTTTAAGTTTTTGTCTAGTGTGATGGTTAATACTGAGTGTCAACTTGATTGGATTGAAGGATGCAAGGTATTTTTCCTGGGTGTGTCAGTGAGTGTGTTGCCAAAGGAGATTAACATTTGAGTCAGTGGACTGGGGAAGGCAGACCCACCCTCAATCTGGGTAAATCTACAGTCAATTCTAAGTGTTGTCTGTGAAATATCTACGCTGTTTACTGTGATGCACTGATATTGCCCTCAGAGATCAAAATATTGAATGCTTTATAAACTGGGAAATGCTTAAAATATACATCTCTCTCATGAATACTGTATGGGTTTTAGAATTTTAATAATGCTATTTAAAGGAGACAGGGGTTGGGGGAATGAAATATTTGGCAATTCTTCCTCATTTAGGACCTCTCTGCAGTTTGTAGGGTCCAGGATTGGTCTATTGGGAGGTCTCTGATACAAAATGAGTAGCTACTGGGCAGCTAAGATGTTGGATAAAATCATGTAAACCA
The DNA here is from genome assembly GCF_000951035.1 of Colobus angolensis palliatus. Taxonomy (NCBI): domain Eukaryota; kingdom Metazoa; phylum Chordata; class Mammalia; order Primates; family Cercopithecidae; genus Colobus; species Colobus angolensis. The sequence continues at coordinate 4,887,579 of NW_012120821.1, forward strand.
AGGATTACTTTATTTTCCAAGATCGAATTTTCATAAAAGGACAACCATGAACAACATACCACAATGACAATGAAATTTTGTCATAACTTTAAAAAATGTTAGAGAATGTCACAGAGACTTTACATGTAAATGTATTTCTCTCTTTGATTGTTGTGAGAAGCTTTGTTATCATATTCAAATTTCTAGATTTTGTCATATGCTGTGTTTGCTAATCTATTTTTTTTTTTTTTTTTTTTTGACAGGATCTCGCTGTGTTGCCTAGGATGGAATGCAGTGGCATAATCACAGTTCACTGCAACCTCGACCCCTTGGGCTCAGGTGATCCTCCTACCTCAGCCTCTTAAGTAGTTGGGACTACAGGTGTACACCACCACACCTGGCTAATTTATTTTGTGTTTTCTGTGGAGACAGGGTTTCACCATGTTGCTTAGACTCCTGGGCTCGAGTGGTCTGCTTACCTTGGCTTCCCAAAGTGCTAGGATTACAGGTATGAGCCACTATGCCCAGCCTGTATTTGCTGATCTTTTATTGTTTGTTCTTTAATGAAGAACATTAAGATAGAAGGGCAAAAAATGCTATAATTCAATTTTTTTTGGTTTTGATTACTCTACACTTTAGATTTTAAGTCTGCATATAGAAAAACCAAGAAATGATATTAAAATCCAAGGCAGCTTCAATTAAAGCATATAGACTTTAGAAAATAATATAATATTCCTGATTTCTTCTGTAATACATGCTTCAAATAGTTTCACCTTTATTTCCCTCTTTAAGTTAAACCCACATTGATGTTGGTTAGTTCAAAGACAGATTTTGAAAGCTTGTTTAGGTGGTTTTATAATTAGACCTTCCCAGGTAGCAGGAAATTTTGCTTTGTCGTTCCATTTAGCAGCTGTGCTCCAGCTGGGTCTGTTTGTTATAAATGAAATGGCTCTTTAAATTTATATTCTCTGCATGATCAGGCTTGGCATTAGATGCTGCTTCTGGATGATGGCAAAGATAAACACCAAAGGGTGTCAGATTGAAAATCTGGATCATGGGGTGTAAGATGGCATTATCAACCGTAATTGTGTATTTCTATTAAAGCCAAGTAATGTGACCAATGAATCTTTGAAAAGTGAATCATTTCCAGTCATTGAATGTTTCTGTAATGTGATTGAGATAAATCTCCATGATATGTCTAAGGAGTATAATGAACTGTGAAATATGCAAGAATAGAGGTTGTGGCAATATAGGACACTTGACTCAAATAATGATATTCCTTTGCTTCAGGCCATAGGCTTATGAAAGAAGTAAATCATTTCTCCAAATAGTACTCATCAAACATCACTGGATGGAATGATGTCTTCCTATTTCTTACATGAAGTCTTGTTTTGCCTCACAGTTCATCTTTTCTTTGTCTTCCTTATTGAAATCAATGGGTTGTGCAGAGTTTCCACTGGAAAAGTCCATGCAATGTGTATGCCAGTTCATTGACAGCCCACAAAAATTTATCCATATAAAAAACTGAACTAAAGCTGGAAGCTGCTTTGTTTTTTCCTAAACAGCATCTTCAATTAATATCTATGGAAGACAATAAGGAGAGTTAGGCCACAAAAAAACTACAAAATATCAATATTTACTTTGAATTTCCTAAAAATTATTTAAATTGTTTTAAAATTATTTTCAAAAGATTTATCAGTGAAAAAATCAGCTGTATATAAGTTTTTCATTAATACACAATTTTAAAGTTACTTTTCTCCACCTTTGTGGAGAAGAGATGACTAACTTGGGTCCCATGAACCTCTGGTAAAATTTTGAGTATTTAATATACCTAAGTGAAATAAAGTAAGGCATAATTCAAGTACTGTCTTAATAAAATGGCTGGATGTAGAGACTCATACCTGTAATCCCAGCACTTTGGAAGCTTGAGGTGGGAGGACTGCTTGAGGCCAGGAGTTCGAGACCAGCCTAGGTGATGTGAGGAAACTCTGTCTCTACAAAAAATAAAATTAAACATTAGCCAGGTGTAGTGGTGCACATCGGTATTTCTAGCTACCAAGGAATCTGTAGCAAGAAGATTAGGCGAGCCTGTGAGATGGAGGCTGCCATGAGCTACAGTTATGCCACCACACTCCAGCCTAGGTGAAAGAGTAAGACCCTGTCTCTATCAAAAAGTAATAAGTTAAGCAGTTACTGTTTTTAAGCAGGAATTCTTGGGTTAATTACTAATAATGTAGTTTTTCTCTTTTTTCTTTTGATATTACACACATTGTACAGTTTGAAGGTTGTTGGAACATGTCTTACTAGGATTTTCAGCAAAAGCTAGGGTTTATCAAAAATAGAAACAATTTAAAGCATCTAAAAAAGATAAAATTTTAGGTCATATGACTATGTTTCTGGGCATTTACTTTTCGACATTGAGATCAGATCCTTAGAGACATGAGCTCATTTTTTTCTGGCTTAATCTGGGCAAATAAAATTAGTACTAAGTGTTCAATGTTCTCTTCCATTTGCATTAATTGAAATTCTAGCACAAGGCTCCATTAAACTTAGCAATTCATACTTTAGTTGAGACCCTCAAAATGACATTATTGATTTTTAATACTTCACCAAAATCATTTTTATGTTAGCAAATAATACTCTTTATATAGGTCACTAAAGTTTGTCCCACTTATACACAGGAAATATGGGGAAACTAAATCTTTTCCCCCTCTTCCAGCATTTTGAGGTGTTCTAAAAATTCCACTTATGCTAGAGTTAATTCTTTTTGCTTTATTATTCTTCCTTGCATTAGTAACATATATTTTGATCATTTAACATGTATCAGCTGTATACAGGCTATATCTCATTTAATTCTCATCATAAATATAAGAGGGTACAGTTATTATTACTTTTATTTCATAGATGAGGAAACTGAGAGCAAAAGAGAACAAGTCACTTATTTGCCCAAAGCTGTACAGATTGTGAGTGGTGAAGCCAATCTCTGTCATTATAGACCACAAGCCCTTACCTAAAACATTATGTAGTCACTCCTAATTCCTGGGTTCCATATTCATGATTTCACCTACTTGTCAAAATGTATTTTCAATCCCCAAATCAATATTTACTGCACTTCTGTGGTTGTTCTCAGACATGTACGGAGTTGCAAAAAATTTGAGTTCCCCATGTGCATGCTCCTAGTGTGCTCCTAGTCCCCCAATTTGCATGTTCCTTGGTTGAACAAGGTAATGCTCTTTCTTGTTTTAGATCCAGGTGTCCTTCTCACCATCTATTTAGTCCCATGTTTTGTTTGTTTTTGAACTTTTGTGCCCTTCTTTTGGTGATTTCACTACTTAAAATGGCCCCCAACCAGAAGTACTGAAGCACTGCATACTGTTACTAAGTACAAGAAGGTTGTGATATGGTTCAGAGAGAAAATAACTGCATTATATAAGCTTTATTTAGGCATGAATTAGAGGGCTGTTGGCCATGAGCTCAATGTTAATGAATTAACAATAAGCATGAAATACAATGTCTTTAAACTGAAACACACGTAAAACAATCTGATCAGTTGGCAAAAATGTGACCAGAGTCTCACAGGAACCTAATCCTGTATTTCTTCTAGGAACAATGGGTCATTATCTGCTGATTCATTGTTCTTAGTGACTTTATAGAACAAAACTACCATGAGTAATGAAAATCAACTGTATTGCCCTTCAATAACAATCACCTTTTATTGAAGACTTAGTATCTACATCTATTTTATTTCCTTTTCCTCAAAGTCAAGTATTTTGATCTTCATTTTACAGATAAGGGATTGAGAGGTATGATTATCAGCCAGCTACTGGATGACTGTTTGACATTTGAATCGGCTTGTCTCCAAAGCTGGTGCTCTTTACTACTAAGATATGTAGAGTTAGGCTCCATCCCATGCTAGGGTCCAGGAAGAGTTGGTGAATGGGCAGTGGGCAGCTGAAAGAACACTTGAGGGACTGTAGGCAGTTGGGACATGGCTTTATTCCCTCCTCTCTCTCCACAGCATTAGCAGTGTATTTATGCATCTCACAGATGATAGTGGCTCAGAGCCAGGTATGAGCTCACATAAAGTAGTTACATAAATGCGATTATGCAATATGCAGGGTTGTGCGTCTGTGTTCCAAACATGCTGTGTCATGCTGTACTGGATATTTGCCTTGGCCTACTTCTATCTGTAGCACAGCCATTTTCCTTACACTCCACTCCCTAGGCTGAGGGAGTCCTTTCACCAGGGAGATGTGCCCATAGGGCAGAGCCCTGGATCCATAGGCCACAGCAGAAATAAAGGCAGCAGCAACTTACTACTAAGATTCCTGCTATTCTGCCCGTAACTATTAGGATCCAGCATAGGCCAACACCCAGGGATGCCCACGATGCCTGTAGGTGGTTGTCAGTAAGGTTCTCAACTGCTTTAATATCCTGTTACAGCCCCTGCAAAGCTGCCATTATGTTCTGTTGATTGTCAGGGATAAAAGACACTGTGTTCCTAAAAGGGCACAGGTGCCACCTTGGGCAGCAATTACTATGACTAAGGCCATCCAGTTGTCCAGTGTTCCCCCAAGCTGGCACCTCAGCCAGTTCCCTAATCAAACACAAAAGAGTCTATGCCCTCATCTGCCTGCAAGTAGTCCTTTAGCTGGAGTGTCCGGGCAGGACTAGGTCAAGCAACATTGTCCTTCTCCCTTTCAGGCATTTTCTGGAATTGCTGCTCCAGGGACAGTTGCCTTCATGAAGTCAACAGCACTTCATTGGGTTGCCTATCAATTTTCTCCTGGTCAACCCCAACCAAAATCAAATCAATCCACATCTGTGTGTGTATGCCACTTGTTGGGGCCCCTTTTTGTCACATGAGGGAGCCCCTGAGAAAGAGGTCCTTCCCCTTCTTAATGGTGTGGACCCCTCAGTCCCAGCAACGGCCTTCTGCTTCCCTGAGGGCCACCATGGCAGTAGTTACTTCGTGTATGCAGTGTTCCACATATGGGTGAGGACAGCAACCAGGAAGCCAAAGGCACTTGGGGGTGCAGAACCCAACATGAGGTCCCTCATGGGAGAAGTAAAGCATTCATCATCTGGCCCTTGGGTATTCAGATCAAACATAGCCTGCTACATACCCATCTCCTGGAATACTTGCACCAAATCTTTATATGACTGCCATTTACTCACAGTTTCTGGTATTTCACTGGCATCATTCCATGCTGTCCATATGGCCACCATCAGCCATTCAAGCAGGGTGTGGTCACCTTGCCCTGGTGCTAACTACCTGCTCACCTAAAACTACTGAAGGAGGGAGGGGTGAGTTGTGATGGAAGCCAACTTTTCCATTTCAGAGGTGGAGTAGAAGATACTAATCACTCCTTTATCCCAAAGGCGAAGCATCCAGGCGGGTAAGGGTTCCCCTGGACACTGTTGACGTCGTTTACCTAATACTCACAACTTGATTGGGCTATAGGCACTATATGAAGTGTACTCTGTTATGGTGGGGAGGGAGTCCTTAAGTCCACTCTTGGGGCCCCAATGGCTGTTCATGTTCTGCTTTCTGATACTGCTGACTACACCAATTATTGGGCTCCAACCCAAGCTGGGGTCCAAGGGGAGTTGGTGAACAGGTGGCAGGCAGCTGGAAGAACACTCAAGGGACTGTAAGCAGTTGGGACATGGCTTTATTCCCTCCTCTTTCCATAGCATCAACAGTGTATTTATATACCTCACAGGTAATAGTGGCTCAGAGCCAGGTATGAGCTCACATAAAGTGTAAATTTACATAAATGTGATTATACAATGCATGGGGTTGTGTGCCTGCACTCCAAACCTGCTGTGTCATGCTGTACCAGATGTTTGCCTTGGCCTACTTCTATCTGCAGTGCGCTCATTTTCCTTACACACAGTCTGCTCATGAAAACCTCCTTTTGTTAAAACTTCCAAATAAATGTATTAATGTTTACATCTGAAATTGTCATTGTTTACAGATGCCTTGTGTGGCATACAATTATACAAAACAAATCCCAGAAGAACAAAACAATAAGACTCTTAAGTAACAGCTGTTCAGCAATTTTAGAGTAGCCCTATACATTTTCAGAATATGTGGCTATCTTTGTGAAATAATTTTGTGGTGACTAAAGGTCCTGTTGCCCTCCTGATTGCTTTCATTTCACAATCTTTTCTATTTAAAAACTCCATAATATGAAAATCATTGCATGGGGTAGAAACCTTTCCACTTCTCTTCTAATGCAAGCCATGTGGTTAATACAACATGAAATGAAGTTTAATTGGTAGTCCTCCTTCTAATCTGGGGAAATGAGAATTTAGGTTATGCAGACCCCTGTGTTGCGTGCTACAAAGCAGGGGTGGCTCTCGCTGTGATGACCTGGGGTCTGGAGTGCAGCAGCAAGATGGGCTAGAGGTGGAGGAACTAAAGATCTGTTTCATTTAAGACCTGCTTTTACCTTGGCTTGACCTTAATTAATTGGAGTGCTAACCACCTTCTGCCCTGACCTGATCGCTTATTCATCCAAGATAGCTTCTACAGCTCTATTTCTTACGATGCTTAAACTGCTTGTATCTAGGATACTTGATATGAAGAATGCCTATCTGTGGCCCTACACATACTTATTATCTCTATGCATGGGCCCTGAAATCATAGGTGAGAAACTTGTAAGGGAGCAGGGAACAGGGTAGCATAGGGGTAGAGAAAGAACGGTAGTCAACTGAAAGACAACATGTGTGAATACAAGCCTAGGATCTGCACTTACTATTTATATCACCTGAAGCAAGCCACTTAATTCCTCACTGAGCCTCAGTTACTCCATCTCTGAAATGGGAGTAATAACAGAAACAACATCAGCAAACAGGGCTTAAATAAGATAAGGTATGTGAAAATGCTTTGTAAGAATAAAGTTTTTGACTAAAATAATATGTCATTTCTCTTTTTTAAGAAAGTAAACTGATAAACATTAATGCTCTCATTATAAGTTAGAGGACTCTGTATTCAAGTTTGTAATATATTGGGGAGGAATAGATATCTGTCTGCAACATAATGGAGAATGAAATATGTTGAAGATTTTCCCTTCCCCCAGATATTTTCTCTCTCATGTGCTATTGATGCTGATATCATATCATTATGGAGAATTGTTATTCTAACCTCCTTCAGTATATAAATGCTACTAGGTAGAAAGAATGCTTTGAATATAAATTATTAATAAGATTTTATGCCAGGGCCAAGAAAGGATACCTTAGGGGGTGAAAGGGATATTCAAAGTGACATATAAAAAGACAAATTTTGCCTACTTCCAACCCGTCTCTGTTAATACAGTGATCAGGACACAATCAGCCCCCCCGCCCACACACATACATTCAACACTCACACTGTAGTGGAAATTGGAAAGATATGACTAGTGAAGTGTTAGAGAGAAAACAAACAAATCGGCTTTGTGATGAAGCCAGAGCAGACGAGGAAAAGAAAGTGTTATAGCCAATGCAAAGATATGCCAAAATTCTTTTTATGACTTTGGGTGTCGTGATATTAGAAATGATAAGGGTGAAATTACAGAAAAACCATGTTATGTTGCTCTTATGCACTTCATTTCTTGTTAGCTAATTGCGAACTGTGATAACTGTGAAACTCACAGTGGTGAGAGTCTGGCTTTAAAATACTTGGTATTTATTTCAGTCTCTTTTTCTCTTGTTTGCAATGTTCTTATCCACAGTCATCCTGTATCACCTGTGGCCCAGAAACATTTCCCTAGACCCAGTCAATAGCTTCTGATCATGAGTATCCTGCTTAGCCACCATTTCTCAGTGATGTTTTTGGCAACTCTATCAGAGAGTTCCAACAATTCCCCAGTTTATATTGTTAAAAGACTTTGTTCATGCTTCTATAAAAGTACTTAGCAAATTGTATCTGTTTTTTTCTTTTCTCATATATATCCTTTCTATCTCTAGAGTATCAACTCCTAGGGGTCTTTAAATCATCTCTGTTTTTGCATTTTCAGCACTTAACAGAAAGGTCAACGTCAACACAGGGTAGCTTTAAAAAATGTAATTGTTGAAGGAATTAATATTATGACTATTACAATTTTTAGTTTATCAATTTCTTTATACCTATCAAACTTTTCTAATTCACAAAGCATCACACTCTTTCATTTTTTCCTTACAGCTTATCAACAATTTGTAACTTTTGTTACATATAGGCTAGTTATTCAATTTTCTGTTGTAGGTTATAGTTATGATTGCAGCATACCTTTTTGCTTCATGTGAATAATCCTCTAATTCCACCTAGACTTTTTTTCACATCCCCCCATTATTCAGCTTACATTACTTTATTTTAATGTCAATAATTTCCAATACCACCCTTTCTGGAATCTTTAATCTTCTAATAAAATTACTTTCTAGAATGCCAAATAAGTCTTTCATCTCAAAAAAATTTAGCTGCCTTGATCAAATAAATGCCATTTGATCCTCATGCAGTATTTTATTCTTCATGACAGAAAAGTGTTCTCATATTTTTCAAAAATGATATGGGAGCATAAAAAATATTCCTCATGTTTTGAAGATTTAACAGATAAACTGTGCTATAGAAAATTAGCAAATGAGTGTTTCCAAATTATAAGAAATTTTTGTAGAATTACATCTAATATTAGCTCTTTATTCTTTCATCAAAAATATATTTATTAGCTATCTGGTATGTGTGATATATAGATTACACATAGAAATTTTCAGTAGATAGAAGGCTTTTTAAAAACAAAAATAATATCCCCACTAAAATGGATCCCTCTTGAAGAATTAGAAATTTAAATGTAACCCAGTTTGGTGGTACTATTAATTTTTGTAATTGTGTCTATATTACGTTGAACATTACTTAATTCAGAAAATTTCTCTAAGCAGGGGTATACAATTTCATTTTAAACTCAGCATTTTTTGATTAGCTTGATTTACCCATTTTATCTTCATAGAACTTCTATTTACTGTGCCCCTAGGAGAAGCAAATTTTTCCTATATGAAATCTTGAAATTTATATTATTCCAGATTCACACTCAAAGATTACTAGTCCCTAGAATCCCTTTTTTTTTTTTTTTTTTTTCTGTTTGCTCGTTTTTTGTTTCAGAGACACTGTCATAGTGGGTTGTTTAATCACAGTCTTGGCTCAGAAGAAATCTCAATTAGTTTTCTCACATATATACATGTTACAAGTTTTTGTCTAAATACCACCACTTTTGTGTGTTGCTTACCAGTATTGTGAGAGATTATAAAGAGAGCAGGGTGAGGTGTTGCGGGGCTGAGGTGGGTGGAGACGTTATTCATGCAGGACAAGCCTGGAGCAAAATCCTAGGGCACAGCTGGCATCATTCTTGCCAGCAGCCAATGGGCCATGTGATGGTGACTGCTGCATGAATGTCTTCCCAGTGCACCAATGGGAGACACAGTTATTCCCAACACTCAGTCGTTTTCGTGTTTCAAGTCTTAGAACTGGGTCAGCAGTCTCCAAAGAATGAACACGCAAAAACTGAAATAATTATTTTCCTAAAATCTGCCTGTGAAATCACTCTGTAGAGCATCAGCCACATTTACATAGGTAGTCCTGGCAATGATGGGCACAGACATAACTGCTCTTGACATAGGCATTCATTAACTCAAGGCATTTCTGAAATGAAGTTGATTATAAGTGAATTAAACAACAAAAACAATGGGAGCCTCTGACCCTGAGTACAGATGTCAGCATTTGAGTTGGCACCTTCAGTGGACACTTGTGATAAAGCTATTTTTTTTGTCATTAATCGCTATAGAAGATATGATTATAGCCAGTCGGTGTTAAAAGAGAAGATAGTGGCACAGAATAATTATTAAAGAGGATTAATTCATAGGATTCACTTAAGAACCTACTTTTCTTCCCCCTAATTCCCTACCCCAGGGATTCTTAATAACAAGTTGGGAATCATTTTAGAAAAGGATCATGAGCTTGTAAAGATCAGGTGGGGTAGATTCAGATAAATACATTTATTTTTATTTATTTATTTCTCTTTTATTCTGGTAAAACACACCTAACATAAAATTCAGCATGCATAACAAAGTGTGCATTTACAATGTTGTACAACTATCACTAGTGTCTAATTCCAGAACATTTTCATGACCTCCCTCAAAAAACCTTGTACCCTTTAAGCAGTCACTTCTCATTCCTCTCTCCTCCCAGCTTGTGGCAACTATTAATCTCATTTCTCTATATATAGATGTGCCTTTTCTGGACATTTCATGTACATAGGAGCATATGTGGCTTCTCATGTGTGGCTTTTTACTTAGCATGTTTCAAGGTTCATCCATGTGGTAGCATGTGTAAGTATTCCTTTTTTATGGTGAAAAAATATTCGATTGTATGGAAATACCACATTTTCTTTATCCATTCATCAGTCAATGGACAATTGGGTTGTTTCTACCTTTTAGCTATTGGGAATGGCGCTGCTGTGAACATTCATGTACCAGTTTTTGCCTGAACACCTGTTTTCAATTATTTTGCATACATACCCAGGGGTGGAATTGCTGGGTTCTATGGTAATTCTAAATTTAACTTATTGAAGAACCATCAAACTTTTTGCCACCTGCACCATTTTACATTATACCAGCAATATATAAGGATTCCAATTTCTTCACATCATTTCCATCACTTGTTTTGTTTTTGTCTCATTTCCTAATTTCATAATGTAGCCATCCTCATTGGTATGAAGTACTATTGTGGCTTATTGTGCTTCTGATTTACAAAGAGAAATACGTTTGATTAAATCTTCTTGAGACTATATTTTCTCTCGAGGCTATCATGACGTGAAACATAGGTAACATTTTAGGAATCTTTTCAGGATTCAAAGAAAGATGAGAAGAGTTACTCTCAGGAAAGTCATTTTACTTAAGAATATTGTATTTCTTTGGAAATGTGGGGCTTTTCCTAGAAGGTAGAAAAGAAATCTAAGATAATCATGGTTGAATTGTTCAGAAGCTCCATGCTAGTCCAGGAAACTTGGTTATGGGGATATAAGATGACATAACTGGGAAGACCACAGGCCAGTACTGGTCCAAACTTCTTGCTATTTCCCTTTCCACATTGCCAAAGTTGAGAGAGGGAAAAGTACCTCAAAATCATGAATCTCCAAAACTATCATTTTTTTTTCCACTGGAAAGTGAGTAATTCTTTTTTCCAAAGTGGAGAGTAAGTCCTGTTTCTCACAGGGTTTCTTACCAGATGCTAAGCGATAGATATAAATCTGTTCCCTGGAGAACAGAGTCTTAAAAAACAAAAAACAAACAAACAAACAAAACACACAAGTGCCAAAGCTTAGTTGAGAAGTGCAGTCTCAGGCTAGTGAGGGTGAAGGATAGGGAACAGGCAGGGTCAGTTGGACAGCAATAGGAAGGTGATAAGTTACTATGCTTCCAGATTGCTGCAAGCAAGCACAGATGGTCACTCAGTAAGGCCCCTTTTATCAAGACTGTCACTAAACAAACTGTATTAAAAACAAAAAAAAAAAACATGTCTCAGACATTCTGTTGGAGGGAGGGAGATAAACTTACATGCTAGCTCTGTCCCCTTCCCTGTTTCATTAGATAAATTTCATTCCACAGGGAACTTACTCCTCCAAATAAACTAGATTTTATTACTGGACTGCTTTCGTGGCTACTAGGAAAGCCTTGTAGTCGGGTGTTTCCTTCAAGTCTGGAAGTGATATATTGAATTCAGACACGTGCTTGCTCAGCCTCAGTTAGCAGAATTCTGAGTATCTACTCAGAGTCTGCTGTTATGGTGGAGGCCAATGAAGACAGATGAGGCTGAGGATATCTAAAGAAGCACCTAAGATGCTACTAAAACAGAATGGAAGATTATAGTTATACTTTGCAAGTTGCCTGGGTAATATCTTTGTAGCTTAATTAAATGCCTTTTCTCATTCACGTGTTATCAGTTAATCCAAACATTCCAAAATCAAGGATTAAAAAAATACAATGATGAAAATTTATTTGTCTGTTACATCCGTAGGGGCAATACTTTGTTAGATGCTTTGATCATTGTAGGAAGTTTGAGACATTTTCCCCAAACAACGCTTAAATTTTATCTCCTTGCCTCATATTTCACTCATAATTTAAAGGCGTTATCTATTTTACCATGTACATAAGGGAAATGAAGTTATAAAGGTCATGGATGAACACAATGACAGAGAAAGCCAAAGAATTTAAAAACTTAAAAGTTGATTTCAAAAGCAAAAGCTCATTGTTTGAAATTACATTGTAAAGCTAAACTGGCCGAGCGTGGTGGCTCACGCCTGTAATCCCAGCACTTTGGGAGGCCAAGGTGGGCAACTCATGAGGTCAGGAAATTGAGACCATCCTGGCTAACAAGGTGAAACCCCATCTCTACTAAAAATACAAAAATTAGCCAGGCGTGGTGGCAGGTGCCTGTAATCCCAGCTACTCGGGAGGCTGAGGCAGAATGGCGTGAACCCAGGAGGTGGAGCTTGCAGTGAGCCGAGATTGCGCCACTGCACTCCAGCCTGGGCAATAAAGCAAGACTCTGCCACAAAAAAAAA
>NW_012120821.1:4900179-4902802 GCF_000951035.1 Colobus angolensis palliatus
AAAAAAAAAAAAAAAAAAAAAAAGAAAAGAAAAGAAAAGAAAGAAATAAAAGAAAAACTAAACTTTTTGCAACATTACTAGAAGAGAGAGAACATATAAATAAAATATTAAAGAAAAGGGAATATAGCTACAGGTGTGAAAGATATTCAAAAGAATATTATAAACTGCTAAATGCCAATAACTTGAAATACTAATTAAATAGATATTTTTGCAATATCTGTTTTGTATAATACTCTAAAATTAACATAGAAAATTTGTACACATTATTCTCTACCACTAAATCCTTGCCCTAAAACTATAATTTTATGGGTGAGTTCTACAAAACTGTCAAAAAATATGTATCCATTGTACACAACTTATATCTTATAGTAGAAAAGAAAAGGAGATGCACAACTCACGTTTTGAAGTGAGTGTAACTTTGATATCTGTATCAGTCAGGCTCCCAGTAGGAAGCAGTTGGCATGCCCACACTGGGGGACTATGGAGATTTCAGTGAAGGGACACTCTACAATGGTATTGGCTGGCTTTGGGAAAATCAAGAGGGAATAGTTTTTATCCAGGCTTACAACATAAGCAACTAATACCACTCTTTAGCCTAAAGGACCAATTTGAGGAAATTATTGGAAAAATCCAGAATGGAGCTGAAACTTTTGGTAAAGGGATGTATCAAATTCTACAATCTAACAGAAAGAGAATTCCGGGGTAGTAAGATTCAGACTTCACTCAACTCCTGCTTTTAAATCTCATGACAGAAATAGATGCCATCTCAAACCATCAGAATGGCTATTAAAAAGTCAAAAAATAATAGATGCTAGTAAGGCTGTGGAGAAAAGGGAATGCTTATACACTGAGAATGTTATTTCAGTCATTGTGGAAAGCAGTTTGGGAATACCTGAAAGAACCTAAAACAGAATTACCATTCAACATAGCAATCTCATTATTAGGTATATACCCAGAGGAATACAAATCATTCTACTATAAAGACACATGGATGTGTATATTCATTACAGCACTATTTGGAATAGCAAAGATATGGAATCAACCTAAATACCCATCAATGGTAGACTGGATAAAGAAAATGTGGTATATATACACTATGGAATACTACACAGCCATAAAAAATAATGAGATGATGTTCTTTGCAGCCACATGGTTGGAGATGGAGGCCATTATCCTAAGCAAACTAACAGAGGAACAGAAAGCCAAGTACTGCATGTTCTCCCTTGTAAGTTCTAGCTAAACATCAAGTACATGTAGTCACAAAGAAAGGAACAGACACTGGGGCCTACTTGAGAGTGGAGGGTGAGAGGAGGTTTAGGATTAAAAAACTACCTGTGGGGTACTATGATTATTACTTGGGTGATGAAATAATCTGTACAACAAATCCCCATAACACATTATTTACCTATATTACAAACCTGCTCACATACCCTGGAACCTAAAATAAAAATTTAAAAAAAAATAGATCTTTGAATAAACTTTACCAAAGCCAGGGGCAAAAGAACCTGTGGAGGGAACCCATTCAGTACCTTTCATGACAGAGCAGGAAGGAGAAGAATAGAGAATAAATTTTAAAGGGAAAATAAAAAAAAATCCAGCACAGTATCAAAACTAGTGAAAACACCATAAGAAAATGAAATTTTAATCTATGCTCAATTTCTTTCAAGCATAGATTAAATTTTTCTAAATATTAATTCACCAACAAAATTTAGTAGCACATTTTTAAAAAACAGTTCATGAATGAAAGAGGATTTATTTAAGCAATGCAAGGACAATCGACATCAGAAAATGTAGTATCAAAATTTATCACACTAATGGACTGTAGGGGAAATATCATGTGATCATTTCTTTTGTGTGTGTGTGTTCTTTTTTTTTTTTAAAAAAAAAATTATTATAGTTTAAGTTCTGGGATAAATGTGCAGAATGTGCAGGTTTGTTCCATAGGCATAGAGGTGCCATGGTGGATTTCTGCACCCATCAACCTGTCACCTACATTAAGTATTTCTCCTAATGCTATCCCTACCCTGGCCTCCTACCCCCAGTCTCTGGTGTATAATGTTCCCCTCCCTGTGTCCATGTGTTTTCATTGTTCAAATCCCACTTATGAGTGAGAACATGTGGTATTTGGTTTTCTGTTCTTGTGTTAGTTTGCTGAGAAAGAGGGTTTCCAGCTTCATCCATGTCCCTGCAAAGAACATGAATGCATCCTTTTTTATGGCTGCATAGTATTCCATGGTGTATATATGCCACATTTTCTTTATCCAGACTATCATTGATGGACATCTGGGTTGGTTCCAAGTCTTTGCTATTGTGAACAGTGCTGCAATAAACATACATATCTTTAGAGTAGAATGATTTATAATCCTTTGGGTATATGCCCAGTAATGGGATTGCTGGGTCAAATGATATTTCTGGTTCTAGATCCTTGAAGAATTGCCACACTGTCTTCCACAATGGTTGAACTAATTTATACTCCCACCAACAGTACAAAAACATCTGTATTTCTCCACATCCTCTCCAGCATCTGTTGTTTCCTGACATTTTAATGATCGCCATTCTAACTGGCATGAGATGGTATCTTGTTGTGGTTTTGATTTGCATTTCTCTAATGATCAGTGATGAT
>NW_012120821.1:4903477-4916063 GCF_000951035.1 Colobus angolensis palliatus
ATTGGTCTATATCTCTGTTTTGGTACCAGTACCATGCTGTTTTGGTTACTGTAGGCTTGTAGTATAGTTTGAAGTCAGGTAGCATGATGCCTCCAACTTTGTTCTTTTGGCTTAGGATTGTCTTGGCAATGCAGGGTCTTTTTTGTTCCATATGAAATTTAAAATAGTTTTTTCTAATTCTGTGAAGAAAGCCAATGATAGTTTGATGGGGATAGCACTGAATCTATAAATTACTTTTTGGGAAGTATGGCCATTTTCATGATATTGGTTCTTCCTGTCCATGAGCATGAAATGTTTTCCCATTTGTTTATGTCATCTCTTATTTCCTTGAGTAGTGGTTTGTAGTTCTCCTTGAAGCGGTTCTTCACATCCTTGTAAGTTGTATTCGTAGGTATTTTATTATCTTTATAGCAATTGTGAATGAGAGTTCCCTCATGATTTGGCTCTCTGTTTGTCTATTGTTGATGTATAGGAATGCTTGTGATTTTTGCCCACTGATTTTGTAGCCTGAGACTTTGCTGAAGCTGCTTATCAGCTTAAGGAAATTTTGGGCTGAGACGATGGGGTTTTCTAAATACACAATCATTTCATCTGCAAACAGAGACAATTTGATTTCCCCTCTTCCTATTTGAATACTCTTTATTTCCTTCTCTTGCCTGATTGCCTTGGCCAGAACTTCCATTACTATGTTGAATCTGAGTGGTGAGAGAGTGCATCCGTGTCTTGTGCTGGTTTTCAAAGGAATGCTTCCAGTTTTTGCCCCTTCAGTATGATATTGACTGTGGTTTGTCATAAATAGCTCTTATTATTTTGAGATATGTTCCATCAATACCTACTTTATTGAGAGTTTTTAGCATGAAGGGGTGTTGAATTTTATTGAAGGCCTTTTCTGCATCTATTGAGATAATCATGTGGTTTTTGTCATTGGTTCTGCTTATGTGATGGATTACATTTATTGATTTGCATACATTGAACCAGGCTTGTATCCCAGGGATGTAGCCAACTTAATTGTTGTGGTGGATAAGCTTTTTGATGTGTTGCTGGATTTGGTTTGTTGGATTTGGTATTTTATTGAGGATATTTGCATCAATGTTCATCAGGGATATTGGCATGAAATTTTCTTTTTTTGTTTTGTCTGTCAGGGTTTGCTATCAAGATGATACTGGCCTCATAAAAAGAGTTAGGGAGGATTCCCTCTTTTTCTTTTGTTTGGAATAGTTTCAGGAGGAATGGCACCAGCTCCTGTTTGTACCTCTGGTAGAATTCGTCTGTGAATCCATCTGGTCCCGGACTTTTTTTGGTTGGTAGGCTATTAATTACTGCCTCAATTTCAGAACTTCTTATTGGTCTAATCAGGGATTCGACTTGTTCCTTGTTTAGACTTGGGAGGTTGTATGTGTCCAGGAATTTATTTATTTCTTCTATATCTTCTAGTTTATTTGCATAGAGATGTTTATAGTATTCTCTGATGGTAGTTTGTATTTCTGTGGAATCAGTGGTGTTATCTTCCTTATCATTTTTTATTGCATCTATTTGATTCTTCTCTCTTTTCTTCTTTATTAGTCAGGCTATCTGTCTATCTATTTTGTTGATCTTTTCAAAAAAATAGCTCCTGGTTTCATTGATTTTTTTGAAGGGTTTTTCATGTCTATATCTCCTTCAGTTTTGCTCTGATCTTAGTTATTTCTTGTCTTCTGCTAGCTGTTGAATATATTTGCTCTTGCTTCTCTAGTTCTTTTAATTGTGATGTTAGGATGTCGATTTCAGATGTTTCCTGCCTTCTCCTGTGGACATTTAGTGCTATAAATTTCCCTCTTAACATGACTTTAGCTGTGTCCCAGAGATTCTGGTACGTTGTGTCTTTGTTCTCATTGGTTTCAAAGAACTTATTTATTTCTGCCTTAATTTCCTTATTTACGCAGTAGTCATTCAGGAGCAGGTTGTTCAGTTTCCATATAGTTGTGTAGTTTTGAGTGAGTTTATTAATCCTAAGTTCTAATTTGATTGCACTGTGGTCTGAGAGACTGTTAGTTATGAGAGTAAGTGTGATGTGGTGCTGAGATGAATGTACATTCTGTTGATTAGGGATGGGGAGTTCTGTAGATGTCTATTGGGTCCACTTGGTCTAGAGCTGAGTTCAAGTCCTGAATATCTTTGTTAATTTTCTGACTCGTTGTTCTGTCTAATATTGACAGTGGGGTGTTAAAGTCTCCGACTGTTATTGTGTGGGAGTCAAAGTCTCTTTGTAGGTCTCTAAGAACTTGCCTTATAAATTTGGGGGCTCCTGTATTGGGTGCATATATATTTAGGATAGTTAGCTCTTCTTGTTGAAATGATCCCTTTACCATTATGTAATGGCCTTATTTATCTCTTTTGATCTTTGTTGGTTTTAAGTCTGTTTTATCAGAGACTAGGATTGCAACCACTGCTTTTTTTTTTTTTTTTTTTTTTGGTGGTGGTGTTGTTTCTTCTTCCCATTTGCTTGGTAAATGTTCCTCTATCCCTTTAATTTGAGCCTATCTGTGTCTTTGCACATAAGATGAGTCTCCTGAATCCAGCACACCAATGAGTCTTGACTCTTTATTCAATTTGCCAGTCTGTGTCTGTAAATTTAAATACAATTTGCTAGTCTCCAATTTGCCAGTGGTGTCTTTTAATTTTAATTTAAAGTCTTTTCAACGGGGCATTTAGCCCATTTACATTTAAGGTTAATATTTTTATGTGTGAATTTGATCCTGTCATTATGATGCTAGTTGGTTATTTTGCCCGTTAGTTCATGCAGTTTCTTCATAGTGTCAACGGTCTTTACAATTTGGTATGCTTTTGCATTTGCTGGTACTGTTTGTTCCTTTCTATGTTTAGTGCTTCCTTCATGAGCTCTCATAAAGTAGGCCTGGTTGTGACAAAATCTCTCTGCATTTGCTTTTCTGTATAGGATTTTATTTATCCTTCACTTATGAAGCTTGGTTTGGCTGGATATGAAATTCTGGGTTGAAAATCCTTCTCTTTAAGAATGTCGAATATTGGCCCCTACTCTCTTCTGGCTTGTAGGGTTTCTGCTGAGAGATCCACTGTTAGTCTGATGGGCTTCCCTTTGTGGGTAACCTGACCTTTCTCTTTGGCTGTCTTTAATATTTTTCCTTCATTTCAACCTTGGTGAATCTGACAATTATGTGTCTTGGGGTTGCTCTTCTCAAGGAGTATCTTTGTGGTGTTCTCTGCATTTTCTGAATTTGAATGTTGGCCTGTCTTGCTAGATTGGGAAAATTCTCCTGGATAATATCCCGAAGAGTATTTTCTAACTTGGTTCCATTCTCCCTTTCACTTTCAGGTACACCAATCAAAAGTAGGTTTGGTCTTTTCACCTCGTCCCATATTTCTTGGAGGCTTTGTTTGTTCCTTTTCATTCTTTTTCTATAATCTTGTCCTCATGCTTTCTTTCATTAAGTTGATCTTCAGTCTCTGATATCCTTTCTTCCACTTGATCAATTTGGCTACTGATACTTTTGTATGCTTCACGAAGTTCTTGTGCAGTGCTTTTTAGCTCCATCAATTCATTTATCTTCTTTTCTAAATTGGTTATTCTAGTTAGCAATTCCTCTCACCTTTTTTCAAAGTTCTTCTCCTCCTTGCATGAGGTTAGAACATGCTCCTTTAGCTTGGAAGAGTTCATTATTACTCACCTTCTGAAGCCTACTTCTGTCAATTCATCAAACTCATTCTCCGTCCAGTTTTGTTCCCTTGCTGGCAAGAAGTTGTGATCCTTTGAAAAAGAAGAGGTGTTCTGGTTTTTGCAATTTTCACCATTTTGTGCTGGCTTCTCCCCATTTTTGTGGATTTATCTATCTTTAGTCTTTGATGTTGGTGAACTTCGGATGGGGTTTTGGTTGGATGTCCTTTTTGCTGATGTTGATACTATTCCTTTCTGTTTGTTAGTTTTCCTTCTAACAGTCAGGCTTCTCTGCTGCAGGTCTGCTGGAGTTTGCTGGTGGTCCACTCCAGACCCTGTTTGCCTGGGTATTACCAGCTGAGGCTGTAGAACAGCAAAGATTGCTGCCTGTTCCTTCCTCTAGAAACTTTGTCCCAAAGGGGCACCTGCCAGAAGCCGGCCAGAGCTCTCCTGTATGAGATGTCTGTCAAACCTGCTGAGAGGTGTCTCCCGGTCAGGAGGCATGGGGGTCAGGGACCAACTTGAGGAAGCAGTCTGTCCCATAGCAGAGTTTGAGTGTTGTGCTGGGAGATCTGCCACTCTCTTCAGAGCCAGTAGGCAGAAACATTTAAATCTGCTGAAGCTGCGCCCACAGCCGCCCCTTCCCCCAGATGCTCTGTCCCAGGGAGATAGTTTTATCTTTAAGCCCCTGACTGGAACTACTGCCTTTCTTTCAGAGGTGCCCTGCCCAGAGAGGGGAAATCTAGAGAGGCAGTCTGGCTACAGTGCCTTTGCCAAGCTGTGGTGGGCTCCGCCCAGTTCGAACTTCCTGGAGGCTTTGTTTATGCTGTGAGGGGAAAACTGCCTACTCAAGCCTCAGTAATGGTCGACGCCCCTCCCCCCACCAAGTTGCAGCATCCCAAGACAACTTCAGACTGCTGTTCTGGCAGCAACTATTTCAAGCCAGGGGATCTTAGCTTGCTGGGCTCTGTGGGGGTGGGATCCACTGAGCTAGACCACTTGACACCCTGGCTTCAGCTCCCTCTCCAGGGAAGTGTATGGTTCTGTCTCACTGTCATTCCAGGCGCCACTGGGCACGGAAAAAAGACTCCTGTAGCTAGCTCAGTGTCTGCCCAAATGGCCACCGAGTTTTGTGCTTGAAACCCAGGGCTCTGGTGGCATAGGCACGGAGAGAATCTCCTGGTCTGCAGGCTGTGAAGACCATGCGAAAAGCATAGTATCTGGGTTGGAATGCACCGTTCCTCGGGCACAGTCCCTCACAGCTTCCCTTGGTTAGTTGAGGGAGTTCCTCAACCTGTTGTGCTTCCCGGATGAGGCGACACTCCACCCTGCTTCTGCTTGCCCTCCATGGGCTGCATCCACTGTCTAACCAGTCCCAGTGAGATGAACTGGGTACCTCAGTTGGAAATGCAGAAATCATCCGGCTTCTGCATTGATCTTGCTGGGAGCTGCAGACAGGAGTTGTTCCTATTCAGCTATCTTCCCTTTTGTGATCATTTCAGTATATGCAGACAAAGCTTTTGATGATAATGTTTAGTGTTTATTTGAGATTTTTTAATGTTCGTAAAAAATAGAAATAAAGGAAATTTCCTTTATTATATAAAAGCTGTCTTTCATCACCCCTATTGCCAGCCATCCATATTGGCAAAATAAAGTAAAACAAATTAACAAACGTAAGCCAACATCAAATGCTATCATTAATGAAGAAAGTTTGAAAGTTTCCTTTTACTATTAGAAGTTAGGCAAAAACTCTAACATTCTTCTACTGTTTAAAATAGTCCTGGGAGTTGTCTAATTAAATACAAAATAAATTCTATGTATGTGACTAAAAAGAAGATAAATGTTCAGTATTTGTAATTAATTATCATTTATAAAGAAAGCCCTATATAATCAACAAACTATTAGAATGATTAAGACATTGCAACAAGATCAATATGCAAAATCAATAGAACTTATTTGCAACAGTAATAAACATTTAGTAATTGAAATAGAAAATAGGATACCATTTACAATCACAATAAAGATTATGAAGATTCTGGAAAGTAATTACTATATATCTAAAGTAAACAATTTAGAATTCATTCCAAATGTCTTTTCTTTTGCTCTTCGCTCTCTACATCTAACACACCCTAAAATACTTTCCAAACCTGCCTACTTCACTTCACCTCCACAACTGTCACCCTTGTCAAAGACAATCATGTCTAAATTTCTGTTCAGTAAAGTCAAAATGGACAAAATTAATGGATAGTTGACAGGCTAGGAGAAAATATTAGCAGCATTAAAAAAATAAACATTTACTTTTAGATTAGTTTTATATTGACTAAAAAGTTGCAAAAGTAGTACAGAGAGTTTCTAAATTCCCTGCAGCCAGTCCCCCCATTATTAACGTCTTACATTTTTATGTTCATTTGTCACAACTATGTTATCTATACTGATACATTTACTATTAACTGAAGTCCACACTTGACTCAAATTTCCTTAGTTTTTGTCTAATGTCCTTTTTCTGTTCCAGAATCCCATACAGGATAGTACATTACATTTAGTTATCATTTCTATCTTAGTCATTTTGTGCTGCTATAACAAAATACTTGAGATTGGGTGATTTATAAAAAGAAAATTTATTTTCTCACAGTTCCTGAAGCTAGGAAGTTTAAGGTCAAGGTGCCAGCAGATTCAGTGTCTCGTGAGAGATGGATGCTCTCTGCTTCCAAGATGGTACTTCTTGCTTCAACTTCATGTGGTGGAAGTGATAAACAGCTCCCTAGCACCTCTTTTATAAAGGTGCTAATCTCATTCATAAGGGCAACTCTCTCGTGACTTAATCACCTTGTTAAGGCCCCACCTCTTAGTACTATCACATTGGTGATTAAGTTTCAATATGTAAATTTTGGAGGTACACATTCAGACCATAGCAACGTCTCCATGGGATCTTGGAAACTGTGAGAGTTTGTCAGACTTTCCTTCTTTTTGATGCCCTGATCCATTTTGGGGAGTACTCACCAGTTGTTTTGTAGAATATCCCTCAGTATAGACTTGGCTGATGTTTTTCTTGTGATTAGATGGGGTTAGGGATTTTAAAGGGTAAGACCACAGGAACAAAGTGCCATTTTCATCACATCATATCAAAGGTACATATCACTTGGTAAATTATAACTCTTGATTCTAACCTAAATTACCTAATGATATGGTATTTATCATATGTATCCACGGTAATGTCACTCTTCCTCATCTTTCTACCCAGTCAACACACTTTTCCACCCTGTACTTGGAAGAAAGTCAACTATGAGCAGTCCAAAAGTAAGGGTGGAGAGGTATTATACTCCACCTCCTCAATGGGGTGGTAATTGCATAAATAATTTGGAATTCTTCTGGACAGACTTGCCTATTTCCCCCATTCATCTATATTTCAATCATTTATTTAAATCAGTATGTACTCGTCAATATTTATTTTGTACTCTGGACTATTGAAAGCTCTCTAGGATGGTTCCTGTGCGCTGTTGACATACCTAAATTATTTTTTGAGTAATTCCTTAGTCTTTGGACTATTTGCATCACCCTTAACTGGAAAATGTCTAATAATTTAGATTATGAAAGAATCTCAATATAAAATAATGGGTAAAGATTTTAAATAAACAAGTTATAAAAGGAAATTCTAAGTAGTTAATATTGGCAATATTCTCACATTAACTCAAAATAAAAATGTATACAAAAACATGTAGATGGTATTTTATACTCATATAATTAGCAAAAGTGAGAACACTGGATAAATCAGTGGCTACTAAATGAGGTAGAAATTGGAGATCGTGTACTCTATTTTTGACAGTGTAAGTTAGTGAAGCTATTTTAGAGAGTAAATTGGCAGCATTTTAGTAAAATTGCATAAGTACCTATTCACTCTGGGACGTATATACCCAGAGACACACCTTCAGGTACACAGAGATATTTATGAAGATGTTTATGTTGATGGTTAAAGAGTAAAAAAAAAAAAAAAAAAATGGAGGTAACATATATATTTATCATACAAGAACAGGTAAATAACAATGTAGCTGTGCATATCACAGAAGAGTAATCAGAAGAAAAACCCTAGATTTACATATAGGAACAAACAATAGATGTAAATAAGAATATTAAATGGGAAAAATAAATAGTACTTGATTTACAGCATGATGTCATTTATATAATGTTAAAAATACATATACAGAGGTAAGTAAATGTATAGAAATTAATCTAAAGGCCATGTATTAAATACAAATTGTGGCATGTAAGGGATGAGGTGAACTGGGATGGAAGGTAAAGAGGAGAGACAAGTAAATAGTAATGCATTTTAAATGTGCAGAGCACAATCTGTTGATGTCTTGCTATAAACTGAGAAGTAAGATCAACTCAGTTGTTGAGAGTTAAAATCCAGCAACAAGGCCGGGCGTGGTGGCTCACGCCTGTAATCCCAGCACTTTGGGAGACCATGGCGGTCGGATTGCCTGAGCTCAGGAGTCCCAGACTAGCCTGGGCAACACGGTGAAACCCCCTCTCCACTAAAATACAAAAAATTAGCCGGGTGTGACGGCCTGTGCCTGTAGTCCCAGCTACTCGGGACGCTGAGGCAGGAGAATCGCTTGAACCCGGGAGGCGGAAGTTGGTATGAGGGGAGAGTGGAGATCACCGCTGCCTTCCAGCCTGGACGACAGGGCGAGACTCCGTCTCCAAAAAAAAATAATAATAAATAAACAAAACAAATAAAAATTAAAAACTGCAACAACACCTCAATCAAAATGCCCCAGCCAACCAAATATAACCGTTATCAACAAAGTTGTAAGGTATAAATAAAACCATTTATTGTGTGAAGTCAGATTTAATATGGTAATGTTTACATTAATAATTATCATTATTTATTTAATAATTTAACAAATATTCTTGAACCTTGAAAGTACTACAATAGGCTTGATTGAGGAATATAAGAATGTATATCTAAACCAAATAGGAGTTTTCTAAAGACTTTTATCACATCAGTACAAAAATCAATGTGACATATAGCAGCATTTGTGAAACACACCTTACCAGCATATTATTTTCATGTTGTTCCTTATTGTTGCTG
The DNA here is from genome assembly GCF_000951035.1 of Colobus angolensis palliatus. Taxonomy (NCBI): domain Eukaryota; kingdom Metazoa; phylum Chordata; class Mammalia; order Primates; family Cercopithecidae; genus Colobus; species Colobus angolensis. The sequence goes on from NW_012120821.1 coordinate 4,912,240, forward strand.
GCTTTTTATTTTAAAATTTACTTCTCATAGACTGAAACCATCAATTTAAAATCCTGAGAGAAAGTCCATTATTGTATAGTCCATTCAGTTTTTAATACTTGTTTGCCTTTCAAAATATAATTTGGCATTATATATAATATTCTTGTCTGTTAAGAATAACTCTGAAAAAAATTGTAGATACTGCTGAAATTTGAACTTATGCTCCCTTTTCATCTCACTTCTCTGTGAACCTTGTCAAATTCAACATTATTCTTAGATTCAAAGCCATTATTAATTTATCATTACTATGCAGCTGCTTTTTTATATGCAAAACTTATAGAACTAAAGAGTTCTACTTGAATGTACTGGCTCTATTTAATTACTAGAATAAGATAGAGTCAAAAATCAAGCAAAAAAATGTTTCCCCGACATCGGTTTTTATTCTGTAATTTATATAATCTACTTATAGTGTAACTTCTAAATTTTATTTGAAGACAGAATATATTTCTTAATTTGGTTTTCTAGTATACATACATGCTTTTTCCATGCAACAGTATATCCTGGAGATCTTCCCACAGTTAATAGGGAGATTTTTTTGTTCTTTTGTACAGCCACATCATAATCCATTGTGTGGATATATTATTGTTTATTCTAACAGTCCTCAAATAATAGACATTTAAAAAGGAGAAATGAATAGGATAACTTTTCTACCTTCCAAGCATTAGTGATCCCTCTTGTCTTTGTGAAGCGTTAATAAGGCCTAGAGATATCCTCGCTTCTGTCTCTTCCTAATGTTCTGGCTCTTCCCTTTTATTTGTATCTATTGCTCCTGTTCTGCTAATTTTGATTCTATTCCAAGAGGGTTCTCCTTTCATCCTGCATAGGTCTACAGTGGGTTAGTAGGCCCAGCCTACCCCCAGCTCTTTTAGACCTCACGGCAGGACTCTGAACTCACATCGACATGGAGACTGTAGAAAACCTGCCCAGTTTCAGTTGTTCTGTGGCTTGCTGCTCTTTCCAGAAAGCAACTGTTGGGACTCTGGGTTTTTCCTTCCTTACGTCTGTGAAATGTCTTTTTACTGCCCCTAACAAAAATGTTGATACTACACAAGTTGTACTGCTATAGGATTTGTTGCTAGATTTAACAAATAGAAATTCAGGATTCTTAGTTGAATTTTAATTTTAGGTGAACAATATAAGTATATAATTACATATTTAATACAAGTATGTCTCATAATATTTGGGGCACACTTAAGCTAAAAAATTCAATTTGAACTAGATGTCTTTCTTACATTTTATCTGTGCAACTTAAATTCCTTTCTTTTTAAACTTTTTGGGCAAATGGTTGTGTGGTTGTTTCGTTTTACTATCCTACTTATTGCATCTATTTTTATGGATGGATTCAGAGAGACTCAGAAGCAATGTTACTACCATGACCATCAACACAGAATTTCTGGTTTTTAAATTTGTTTATTTGATTAAATTTTTAGTTTGTCTATACCTTCTAGTTACTAAATGACCCTTTTTATTTATTCACTTTTTGGTTATTTAAATACATCATAATGTTAGGTGTATTTTCCAGAAAGATACAGCTTTCTAATTCACATTTCTGTAAGTGTTCATGGATATTTGTTGGTCAAAAATGTTTTTATATTTTAGTTTTTGTGGGTACAAAGGAAGTGTATATATGAGGTATATGAGGTACATGTAATGTTTGTATACAGGCATGTAGTGCATAACAATCATATCATGCAAAATGGGGTATCCATCCCCTCAAGGGAAAAAAGCACTTAGCCTTTGTGCTATAAGCAATTCAATTATACCCTTTTAGTTATTTTTAAATGGTCAATTAAATTATTTTTGACTATACTCACCCTGTTGTGCTATCAAATACTAAGTCTTATTCTTTCTAATGGTTTCTGTACCCATTAACCATTCTCACCTCCCCCAGCTTTCCCACTACCCTTCCCGGCCTCTGGTAACCATTCTTCTACACTCTATCTCCATAGGTTAAATTGTTTTGATTTTTAGATCCTACAGATAAATGAGAATATGTGATGTTTGTCTTTCTGTGCCTGGCTTGTTTCATTTAACATAATGACCTCCAGCTACATCCATGTGGTTACAAATGACTGAATCTCATTGTTCTTTATGGTCAGATAGTATTGCGTATAAGTATCATATTTTCTTTATCTTTATCTATTGATGGATGCTTGGGTTGCTTCTAAATCTTGGCTATTGTGAACAGTGCTGCAAAAAACATGGGAGTACAGATACCTCTTTGATATACTGATTTTCTTTCTTTGGGGTAAATACCCAGGAGTGGAATTGCTGGATCACATGGCAGCTCTATTTTTAGTTTTTTACAGAACCTCCAAACTGTTCTCCATAGTGGTTGTACTAATTTACATTTCCACCAACAGTGAATGAGGATTCCCTTTTCTTCACATCTTCTCTACCATTTTTTATTGCCTGTCTTTTGGATATAAGCCATTTGAACTAGGGTGAGATGATATCTCGTTGTAATTTTGTTTCGCATTTCTCTGATGATCCGTGATGTTGAGCACCTTTTCATATGTGTAGTTGCCATCTGTACGCCCTCTTTTGAGAAATGTCTATTCAAATCTTTTGCTTATTTTTAAATTGGGTTATTATTTTTTTCCTACAGAGTTTGTTTTAGCTCCTATATATTCTAGTTATTAATACTTTGTCAGATTAGTAGTTTGCAAATATTCTCTCTGATAAAGTGGGTTATCTATTCACTTTGTTTATTGTTTCCTTTGCTTTGCGGAAGCTTTTCAACTTTATGTGATCTCATTTGTCCAGTTTCGCTTTGGTTGTCTATGCTTGTGGGATATTACTGAAGAAATCTTTGCCCAGGCCAATATCCTGGAGAGTTTCACCAGGGTTTTCTTGGAGTGGTTTCATAGTTTGAGGTCTTAGATTTAAGTCTTTAATCCATTTTGATTTTATTTTTGTATAATGCCAGAGATAGGGATTAAGTTTCATTATCCTGTATATGGATGTCCAATTTTCCTGCAACATTTATTGAAAAGGCTATCTTTTCCCCAGTGTCTGTTTTTGGCACCTTTGTTCTTGAGTTCACTGTAGGTGCATAGATTTGTTTCTTGGTTCTCTATTTTGTTCTATTGCTCTATGTGTTTGTTTTTATGACAGTACCATGCCATTTTGCTTACTATAGCTTTGTAGTATAATTTGAAGTCAGGTAATGTGATTCCTCCATTTGTGTTCCTTTGGCTTAGGATGGATTTGGCTATTCTGGGTCTTTTGGGGTCCCATATACATTTTAGCATAGTTTTTTCTATTTCTGTGAAAAATGTCATTGATACTTTGATAGAGATTACATTGAATCTGTATATTGCTTTGGGTAGTATAGACATTTTAACAGTATTAATTCTTTTAATCCATGAACATGGAGTGTATTTCCATTTGTTTGGTGTCTTCAATTTCTTTCATCCATGTTGTATAGTTTTCATTATAGAAAAATTTTCACTTCTTTGGTTAAGTTAATTTCTAGTTATTTAATTTTATTTGTGGCCATTGTAAATGGTATTACCTTTTTATTTCTTTTTCAGGTTGATCCCTGTTGGCATATAGAAACACTACTAAATTTTATATGTTGATTTTGCATCCTGCCATTTTACTGAATTTATCAATTCTAAAAGTTTTTTGGTGTAGTCTTCAGGCTTTTTTCATTTTTTAAATTTTTATTTATTTTTTATTTTATTTTATTTTATTTTTTGAGACAGAGTCTCGCGCTGTCACCCAGGCTGGAGTGCAGTGGCATGATCTCGGGTCACTGCAAGCTCCGCCTCCTGGGTTCA
>NW_012120821.1:4916163-4932733 GCF_000951035.1 Colobus angolensis palliatus
CTAATTTTTTGTATTTTTAGTAGAGACGGGGTTTCACCGTGTTAGCCAGGATGGTCTCAATCTCCTGACCTCGTGATCCACCTGATCTGCCCAAAGTCTGGGATTACAGGCGTGAGCCACTGCGCCCGGCCCAGGCTTTTTTCAAATATAAGATCATATCATCAAGGATAATATACAAGCAAACAGGGATTATTTGACTTCTTCCTTTCCAATTTGAATGCCTTTTATTTCTTTCTGTTGTCTGATTATTCTAGCTAGGGCCTCCAGTACTATGTTGGATAACAGTGGTGAAAGTGAGCATCTTTGTTATGTTACAGATCTTAAAGTAAAGGCTTTCATTTTTTCCCATTCAGCATGATACTAGCTATGTGTATGTAATTTATGACTTTTATTATGTCGAGGTAAGTTACTTTATACACAGTTTTTTGAGGGTTTTTAACAAGAAGAAATGTTGAATTTTATCAAATGCTTTTTCAGCATCAATTGAAATGATCTTATGGTTTTTATCCTTCATTCTGTTGATATGATGTATCACATTGATTGATTTGCATGTGTTGAACCATCCTTGCATCTCAGGTATAAATCTCACTTGGTCATGATGAATGACCTTTTTAATGTATCACTGAATTTGGTTTGCCAGTACTTTGTTGAAGACTTATGAATCAACAGTCATCAGAAATATTGGCCTGTAGTTTTCTTTCTTCAATGTGTCTATGTCTAGTTTTGATATTAGGGTAATACTGGCTTTATAGAATAAGTTTGGATGTATTTTCATCTCTTCTATTTTCCAAAATAGTTTGAGTAGGATTGGTATTAGTTGTTCTTTAAATGGTAGAATTCAGCAGTGAAGGCTTTGGGTCCCAGGATTTTGTTTACTGGGAGAATTTTTATTATGGCTTTGATCTTGTTACTTGTTATTGGTCTCTTCAGGTTTTGGATTTCTTTATGGTTCAATCTAGGTAGGTTATATGTGTCTAGAAATTTGTTCATTTCTTCTAGATTTTCCAATTTGGGCATATAGTTGCTTATAGTTGCCATTAATTGTCCAGGGATATTTGTAACTAGAGACGCATCAGTGATAAATTCACCTAGCTCTGTTTCACATATATGTGGTCAAGATACTGATTTGGTTGGTGGTCAAATCTGTTGATAGATTACTAATTTACAGTTAAATTTTATTTACAGTTTATTTTGAAGTTATATTCTAATTCAGTAAATCACATAATTGTTTAAAGGAATAATTACTTATGGCCTTAAAGGGAAAGGAAAACCTTAAGGTAACATTTAAGGGAGAAAAAGTAACTCAGTGTATTAGCAGGAAAAAAGAATTCCAGCTATATCAAGCAGCATTGATAATTCATAAATGTTACAAGAACAAGGGTCAAAGACAGAAACACATAACATTTTTATCTCATGAAGACAAAGAACTTAAAATTCCTAACTAAAGAAACAGCATATCTGTTGCTTAACAGATATGTCAACAGTTAAGAACATAGGAAGAACTTTAAAAGGTTTTGATATATTTCTGCGATATCAATTCACACACACACACACACACACTCACTCACTCGGAAATGCTTTTTAAAAAAAGCACTAATTTTCTAGGCAAAGGGGGCTAATATCTAGACCAAAATTAATTAATTAATTAATTAAAATCTCTCTCCTCCATGTTTAGGTAGGAAGAACCTATCTCAGATACACTCAGTAAAAAGCAGAAAAATGATTACAGACAGAAAGGGCACTAAAGTAACAACAAAAAAATGGTACAGCATCAACTTTACATGAAATGGTTTCTGTGATGGAGAGGTACCTATTATGTAGGGTAGAAACAGTATGATTCTAAGATCATTGAAGGGAGAAGACAAGGGGAAAATATGAGACTATAATATTGTATAACTTTAATAAAGAAAGGATGAATCTAAAGTGATTAAGGTGCGTCTCAGCCCACAATGTGCTCCACCACCACAGGAAGTCATGCCACAGATGAAGAGAAGAGGCTAAGAAGGCCTGTTAAGGCACTCATAGGCAGACTCCGACCTTTACAGCTTGGCATTTCAATAGCTACTATCAGAAGTGCCTTTTAAAATGCTTTTTATTATGTTCATATACAAAGCCATTCTAAATAACACATATTATTCCATATTGTGTTTTTTAAATGTAGTTTAAATGTACATTTTGAAGTGCTGAACTGTAATTGGAGAATGCTGGAAAAATATTTTCTGTAATAGATAATAGAGCTTCCAGGTCAGTTTTTGCAGTAACTTAGGCAGGGTCTAGATATTTTTAAGGTTTTCAAAAGCTTCTTGAAATATCTTCAGATTAGGCCGGGCGCGGTGGCTCAAGCCTGTAATCCCAGCACTTTGGGAGGCCGAGACGGGTGGATCACGAGGTCAGGAGATCGAAACCATCCTGGCTAACATAGTGAAACCCCGTTTCTACTAAAAAATACAAAAAACTAGCTGGACGAGGTGGCGGGCGCCTGTAGTCCCAGCTACTCGGGAGGCTGAGGCAGGAGAATGGCGTGAACCCGGGAGGCGGAGTTTGCAGTGAGCCGAGATCTGGCCACTGCACTCCAGCCTGGGCGACAGAGCGAGACTCCGCCTCAAAAAAAAAAAAAAAAAAAGAAAAGAAATATCTTCAGATTAAGATAAAAATAAATTATGTCATACATCCCTTTTAGTAAGGGGAGGATTTGCACACACATAAAAATAATAACTGAGAGATTCCCTGAAGTCTGTCCAAATTGCACTGCATTGCCTAAGATGCTATCAGAAGAGAGGAGACATTATATCCTACACAAAAATCAGGCTAACTGAAAATAGAAAATTGAATTATAAGTGACAAGAGGAAGATCATTAAACATTTAAATTGTCACTTTAAGAATAGGGTGAAATTCAATCTAAAAGTAATGAAAGTACACCAAAGGAGCAAAGACTGTATAGATAAGGAATAGAAACTTAGACTTCAAATGGGAGGGTAAAAAAATTATTTGTTGATGTTGCTTTGTTTTGGTTTCTGAAAATCATATTTTATTTTAAACATTAGTTTTAAATGTGATAAGAAATTATCTAGTAGTAATTATTATTATTACTTAAAATAATAAATAAATATATTAGAAAATACTGATAATTATGCCTACGGGATAAATATATAAACCTTTGTTAGATTCAGCAAGAATGAGGAAAGGATGGAGCTGCATTCATTGGTAGACTACCAACTAGCCTTATGGTGTTACAAAGCATTTTAAATGTGGCTAGTCCAAGTTGAGATGTGCTGTAAAGGTAAAATATCCATAGCATTTCACAGACTTAGTATGAAAAAAAAAGTAAGCTATGTTAATAATGTTTTATATTGATCATATGTTGAAATGAAAATTTTTTGGATATATTGAGCTAAATAAAATGTATTATTAATTTCACCTGTGTGTAGTAAGGAATTTAATCTTGCCCAAAGAGAAGTTTGGCCTTTGTGTTAAGCTCTGGGGATGTTATCTTACTCGGCTCTTGGGAGGTTATCTCAGCCCTTGTAAGAGTGTATCCTGCCTGTAAGAGTGTTTTTGTTTACCTGGAAGTCCTGGGCTATAGGAGACTGTATTAGTCCACTTTCACATGGCTATAAAGATACTACCTGAGACCAGGTAATTTGTAAATAAAAGAAGTGTAATTGACTTACAGTTCTGCATGGCTGGGAAAGCCTTGGGAAACTTAAAATCATGGCAGAAGGCAAATCGGAAGCAAGGCATGACTTACACGGCAGCAGGAGAGACAGAGAGCCAGAGGAAACTGCCACTTTTCAACCATCAGATCTTGTAAGAACTCCCTATCACAAGAACAGCATGCGGGAACCGTTCCCATGATCCAGTCACCTCCCATCATGTCCCTCCCTTCACATGTGGGGATTACAGTTCGAGATCAGATTTGAGTGGGGATGCAGAGCCAAACTATATCACAGACAGTATAATAATATCATTCATAATGGGGCTTCGAATAATACGGGATCAGCTGAAACTTGAGAGGGGCTGGAGGCTGAGATCAGTCACTTGGGCAGCCAACCATGTGTATATGACTAAGTTCCAAGAAAACTCTGGATGCTGAGTGTCAGAGGAGCTTTCCTATTTGCCAATACTCTGTGTATATTGCCATACCCTGATGCTGGGAATGTTGATACTGTGCCTGACTCTACTTGGAGAGGGCAATTGGAAGCTCCAGGGATGAAATGTTCCTGGACTGTGCCCCACGTGTCTGATCCCTTGACTGACTGCACCATTTGCTAGCTGTGTGAACTTTGTCATCTAATTTACTGTGTATCAGTTTAATTCTGAGTGGAGATTATAAGAATACTTAGAGGATTGTTGTGAGGATTAAATGGCTTATTATATCCAAAGTGCTTACAAGAGTGCCTGGCACATGCTATGCAGGGATAAAATACAATCATTGTTGCCACTGAGTATATGAAGATATATAAATGGTATCACTGTCCATCTAGTTGTCACTAATTCCTCCCCTTTATCTTTTTTCTTTTAAACCAGTAGGATGATTATATCACTCTTTTTTCTAAAATGCTGTGATAAATCCCCACGACTTAATTCGGATTACAGCCTATTTTTGGCCTTATTTCCCTTCGCTCCCTCTGTATTCCAGTTGTATCAATTTACTCAAATTCCTCTAAAAATACCAAGTACTTTTTCTGAATAAACCCCCAGCTAGGAATATTATTTTTTGGCCCAAATCCTCCACTTGTCTTTCATCTTGGCCTTGCATGCCATCAAAATCTGTCCAGAATTCTCTTTCTTGGCTGGTTCCCTTGGCATTTGTTTATATTGCTGTCATGGCATTGTCACCTTGTATTATTTGTCTGCTCTGGATATCTTCTGTTTGCCCTTCCCAGTCCACTCTTCATCCTTCTACAGTCTTCTTTGTGTTCTCAGAATGCTGACCCATATGAAATAAAAAATGAGCTCCCCGCTCTCTGTGTGGCTTTTGGTTGCATTTAACGAAGTGATGATAACTGACAAAAAATAAAATAGGAGAAGAATAAGATTGGAGTGTTAATTTTTCCCTTGCTTCCTTCCTGCTGGGTTGCTCTAGGTCGATGCCTCTTTACCAAAGCCCACAGCCTCTTCAAACAGCTTTCTTTGTACAGCTTTATCTCTGAGGTTCCAGCGACCGCTTCTTCCCCTTACCCTTCAGACTTAGACATAGCAATGGCTTTCTGCTCTTACTAGTAAAAGTGCTTCCTTTGTGTCTTTCTTTTCTTAAGCTCTATACACACTAAGTCTTGGCGATTACACAACAGGAGTGTGTGCCATCCATTTCCTACCTAGACCCTAATACAATCCTTATGGTGCCCTTTGAGAAAGAAGATTAAATAAGAGAAATTCTAGGATGGAAGGAACGAATAGGAGATATTAATTCAGAATATATATTTTGAATATTCCTTTTTTATTTTATTGATAAAATAAACAATTTACATTTTGCTCTTCTTCATATTCTTTTCTTTAAGGTGTTAAAAAGCACATTTGATATGTTGTCTCATTAATCCTGGCCAGGCTGCATCAGGCATCAGAACAAATTGTTATCTAAAGACAGGATAAGCTGGGCACGGTGGTTCATGCCTGTAATCCCAGCACTTTGGGAAGCTGAAGCAGGTGGATCAAGAGGTCAAGAGATTGAGACCATCCTGGCCAACACCATCTCTACTAAAAATACAAAAATTAGCTGGACGTTGTGGTGCATCCTTGTAGTCCCAGCTACTTGGGAAGCTGAGGCAGCAGAATCACTTGAACCCAGGAGGCAGAGGTTGCAGTTAGCTGAGATTGAGCCACTGTACTCTAGCCTGGTGACAGAGTGAGGCTCTGTCTCAAAAATAAATAAATAAATAGATAAATAAATAAATAATAAAGACAGGATATAGAGCCAGGAAATGGATGTGAGGCAGGAAGCAGACACAAACATCTTAGTGTAAGGGGAGCAAGATTTGTACTAAGATACAGGATTTTAAATACCAGTACAAGAAAAGTGACAAACCATCCAAAAAAACAGGACCAGGGAATAGACTCAAGTTTCAAGATAAAAGTACTGCTGGGAGAATGCTGCTAAAATCTGAGGTTCTGCATCATTTTGAAGGTGAGCTGGGTGCCTGTCACTTAGAAAACATCACATAAATATTTATTGAAAGGATTGGAAATGAAATAATGAATACATGCCAGAGTAGGAGGCCTTTACTGATCTTCTATTAAGGATCCTTTTTCAGCTGTCAGATCTTGATATGTGCTGTGTGAGGATTTAAGGTAAAGGAAGGAAATAACTCACAGTTATTGATTGCTTAGTGTGTGCTGGGCACAATCTGGGGGCTTTTAATTTTTAATAAAATTTGAGTATATAAATATTAAAACATCATTTTTATATGGTGATATTGAGGCTCCCACAGAATAAGTAAGCAGTCCAATGTGAAACATCCAGAAGTCAGGCTGACATTTCCAAAAACCATGCAAACCTTAGGCTGATGGAATGTCCACAGCTAATGGGGACATCTAGTTATTCTAATGCCTAGACTAGGATACACATTTCTAAACATGACTGATTTCATACAGGCAAGAAATGGAATGAAGTTAGAAAAATAGTTACTTGATCTCATTCCATGCTTTTGCTCTCAAATGCTGATTCCTTTAGGGTCCTAAGTGCATCAGAAAATATTTTCCCTGAAAGAGTTTGGCCTAAAAATCTAAACACACTCTAGGTTCTTCGATATGAAACCTTCTGGAAAGCAAGGTGGGCCATTTCTTGAGCTCTTTAGGTGATATCATTTCTTTTATTCACAATATGTTCAAAGAAGACTAGTTCTGCCTCTCTGCCAAGGCTAAACCCCTCATCAGCTCTCTTGATCTCTTCCTTCTTTAGGCTTTTCTCCATTAAAGAGCCTTTCTTTAACTTTCTCACTATTTCTACAGTCTGTTTTCATCTCAACCTGTAGGCATCCTTAGTTTTCCTGCCTCCAATATTTTATTTCAACCCTGACAGTACATTCTCAATTATTCTTCCCCCAACCAAATTCTCTCTGCCAACTCAACTCTATCCTTTACACATAAACTTCTATCCTCACATCAAAGTAATGCAAACCTGGATACAAATACAAATACAAACTTTAATAGTTATTAACTGTGTGATTTTGGGTAACTGACTCAATATCCATAACTCTCTGTTTCCTGGTTTGCAAATAAAGGATAATATTACCAACATCCCTTATAGAACTGCTTTTATTAACAGTTGTAGATTCATGTTTGGTTTTCAGCTCTTAGGATAAGTAAATTTTCTGGTACCCTTAATCTGCTAGTACAAGTACCTTAAATATATCATTTGAGATATTGATCATTATTTTATATTCAATCTGCCTTACATATTGAAACATTTAACAAATCAATTTTCTTTCCCAAGTGGGTTGGTAATTTCTTTTTTCTTTTTGGTAATTTGAATCATCTGACCGGGCACATTTTCTTTCCTCTAGGAAGCTCATATGTCCCACAAGTCCAATTTGGGTCAAATTTAATAACCTAGTACACTATGAAATGTGTAATTGTGTTCTACATTTCTTACTTATCTCAGTTTTGTATATTATATTTTCTCTGTCCTGATTTTAAACTATTTACATTGTTCTATAAGCCATTTTTCTGAAATAAAGGCATGGTTTGATAGATAAATACATAGATGGATAAGTTGATAGACAAGTGGATAGATAGATTAGTTAGACAGTATTATTACGAGGCCTTGTTTTGCTCATGCTATATTTTCATTTTGAAACTGTCATCCAAGTCTATCAATGTTACGTCTATCTTTTAGAGTCTATCTGTTATACCCACTACCCAGTTATTTTCGTGTATTTTAGTCCTTCAACCAGAAGTGCTCTCTCTCTTTCCACGTACCCTCATATCACTTTCTGTATTCTTCTGTTGTAACATTTACCTTATTCCTTTCTGTAATTCAATCTCTAGTTATTTGTGGACTTGTCCAGTTCTCCTTTCCCATGTTGTACATGTTTAATGACAGGGTATATGTCCTATCCACTTTCATGACCCACAGTGTACTTAGTAGAGTACATACAGTCATGTTCCAGATAATGACATTTCGGTCATTGATGGGCTGCATATATGACTGTAGTCCCACAAGATTATAATGGAGCTGAAGATGATGTAGCCATTGTAATATTGTAGTGCAATGCATTACTCCTGTGTTTGTGGCGATGCTGGTGTAAACAAAGTTACTGTGCTGCCAGTCACATAAAAGCATGCAGTAATGCAATAATGTCCTAGCCTTCACATTCACTCACCAGTCACTCACTGATTTATCCAGAGTGACTTCCACTTCTGAAAGCACCATTCATGGTAAGTACCCTATACCAGTGTACCATTTTTAGTCTTTGATACCATATTTTTATTGTACCTTTTCTGAGTTTTAGTAGATTTAGATACACAAATAGCATTGTGTTACAATTGCCTGCAGTATTCAATACACTAATATGCTGCACAGGTTTGTAGCCGAGGAGCAATATGCCCTACCATATATTCTAGGTGTGTAGCAGGCTATACCATCTAGGTTTGTGTAAGTATACTCTATGATGTTCCCACATGACAAAATCAACTAATGACATTTCTCAAAATGTATCCCCATTGGTAAGCAATACGTGGCTGTCGTTTATTTTCAATAAATACTTGAATTTTATTGAAATGGAATTGGTATGAACTGAAATTGTGAAGCTACTTCAAAATTAATCAAAACTGTATACATAAGTAAAAGATAAATGCCATCTTTTTTGATATTTGCATTGAAGTAACTGATTGTTTCCTTTTATTTGATGAATTTCCCCAAGATTAGTCAGAAAATTTCAAAATTTCTGGTTTCATGAATGGTCAATTATCCAATATTATCCAATTTGTATAATATTGGTCAATTTTCCAATATTTGAATAAATAAATGAGTAATATGGAGTAAATGAGAGTAACATGGGTAATACTTTTTTAAATGAGCATAATGAGTACTCCTAGACAAAAAGCCAATACTTCTGCAGGGAGAAGAATGAACTTTGGAAAGCAGAGATAAAAATTTATGCAGTGGAACTATATGCATCATATGATGATCAGAGTAGAGAACATTGCTGAAAAACTGGGTAACAAGTAAATTTTTAAGTGTTCACAGACATATTTGTATTTACCAGGTCAATATCTAAAGAAGAAAATAAATGATTCACTGAAGGAGAATTAAGGCTTGCAGATGTTGCAAGGGGTGATAAAAAATGAAGTAGACGGTAGTTCTGTATTAACTAGAGTAAAGGCAAATTGGCTAAAGCAATTTATTAGAGCAGAATAAATGATCATGATGAAAAAAATGGAAATTCTTATTCAAAATGAAGTATTGCAGGATCTGGTCAGCAACCCGCAACACAAAGGGTCTCTCTCTTTGTTCCCAGGTGGATCAGCAGGTCGAGAAATAGTAGACACACACAAGATAGTGAAAGCTGGGTCCAGGGGGGTCACTGCCTTCTGGTCCCGTGGTGCCGCCAATGCACTGGATATACCAACATTTATTATTAAGTTTAGTGAGGGCAGGGGTAGGTTAGTGAGGGATTTAGGGTCATTTGATTATGAGGTGAGATGGTCACATGGGGATGAAGTAATTCTTTAACATAACATCTGTATGCAGAAGTACAGGATACAGAAATAAGGATTTACAATATAGTGTGTGCATCAGTAATTTCTAACAGAGCCTTAAAACAGAAACACAGTCTTTCCATAACCTATGATTAGCAAGATATTCATCAGCAGTAACAGTTGCGGCAAAAGCTGGTTACAAACAATCCATAGAAACAGGACGTGAAGCTAGACAACCAGTTAGACCAGAAATTCTCAGAAGGGAGTATGCCTTAACCCTAAAGAGGCCTAGAAGAGCCGTGGCAAGATGAGGCCGTTTATAGCCCTATCTTATCCATATGGACAGGTGCCCCCCATGTGTCCATTTATAGGCTTTCCACAAGGGTCGCGTTCTATTCCCAGAGCTATGAACATCTGCTTTTCTGGGATAGGAATCTTGGTGATGTGAAACCTCCCTGACTGCACTTCCGTTCATAGGCTCTCTGCAGGGGGAAGCACATCACCTGCTCATCCTGGCAATCCAACCTGGCATTGTCTTTACACAAAATTACTGCATGCAATTTTGTATTTACAGTAATCAGGAGCATTTCATCTTTTATTCCATAGCAATAGTTCAGGGGGTCTCCCTACAATGAAGGAAACACCTGACTGTCCTTTCAAGTCTTTGAGTATTGGCTTAAGATTTCAGATAGCCATACTCTTGAATTAGCTGCTTGTGCATGTGTGTGTACCTCTTTGTGTATATGTGTCCCATACATCATGATTAGGTATGCTAAACCTACAGAATGTGTGCCACAGCAAAATGCTATGGCTCTAGTCACAGAATTTTCCCCATGTAAATATTATAGGAGGTATAATGGTGTTTGATTCTCGCAGCTTTTGCAGCAGATTGTACTTTCCAACAATGGCCACAATGATATTTTTGGTGCCATATACTCTACTAGAATTTCTCCCTCTCCCTTCAAGTAGCAGCATTTTGTTTCTTCCTCTTAAAACTGGGAAGGTTCTGTGGATGCCTTGATTAATAGAATATGATAGAAATGACATTTTGGGATTTTGGGGGTTAGGATATAAAATATGATACCCCTTCTGCCTAGCTCTCTCTTCATGAGTTGTATAGTTTTGGAGTCCTGAGTAACCATGGTGGAAAGACCATGCATACAAACCACACACACACACAGAGAGAGACAGAGAGAAAGAGAGAGAGAGAGAGAGAGAGAGAAAGAGAGAGAGAGAACCAGTGTCCAAAGAGCCTCAACTGTTCTAGCCCTAATTGTTTGAGTCTTCACAGCTCAGACAACAGATGATTCCATCCCCAGCCTCTGTCTTATTTCAGACTTGGGAGGCCTTGAGCAAGAATCAGCCAGCTGAACCCAGAATCACAAAGATAATGGTAAAATTATTGTTATTTAAGCCACCAAGTTTTGGGGTGCTTTGTTGTGCAACAATATATAACCAGAGCAGTATTTCCCAGAAGATATTAGGAAGTGTCCATTTAATAAACTAGTAAACTGATCATAAAAGATACTTGCTCTGGGTCACTAAGAAAATCTGTATCATTGTTAAGGCTGGGATTAAAATTCAGTTTCTGTCTCTTGTTCAGACCTCTGTTTCACTCGAGTTATGATAGGGAAAAATAAAGCACACCCTAACACTCATTGGCATGAAACTTTGTAACATACAATTTACTCAAAAGCTAGATTTTTAAAAACCTGTTTATTGAGCCTGAATAACATTGTGTGTTATATCAGGTGTTCATTAGCTGAATTTATACCTTACATTAGAGTGCTCTCCTAGATTAAAGCATTGTACTTTAATTGTATTTTTAAAGTTTGATTCAACTGATGCACTTTTTAAAATAGAACCTACAGATATATAAATATCAATATTTTCCTACTTAGCAGTACATAGCAAAATTAAATTGTACCACTAATGCCTGTGAGTCGTCTCATGCTAATTAGCTACAGTGTAGATAAACAATCTGCCCATCATCATTTTAGGCTTTCTGTTTGCAGAGCACTGAACTGAAAATAAAACAACTGGAGAATAGTACTTGTATTCAACGAATTTGTTATCTATGTAGAGATAGTGATAATTCAGGACACATACAAGCAAAAGATTTTAAAAAATAGTTCTTTGTACAAGCTATGTTTATTTGCTGAGAAAACCAAGAGTAAAGTGATAGACAGAACTTTTTAAAGAAAAAAATTATAAATATTCAGCACACTAAAGCGCATATTTAAAACTCATGCTATAAATTATGCATTTCTAAATATTTAAGCATTCAGTGATATGGTACTATATTAATTGTATTTGTTGATGAAAACTATTAGCAACCACATGAAATTTGTCATATAAAATCATATGAAAAATACAGATAAACCATAAAAAATTGCCATTTTTTGAGGCTTTTTATGAAAGTGGCTATTATATATGGTTCAGCCTGACATACCAATTTGGTGAAGGTACTGTTCCAGCCTCAGACAATTGACTCCTACCAAGGACTTCAATTATTTGACATATATTCAGCAATCCTTTTATAAAATTCCTATGATAAGAGAAGCTATTTGACTTGTTAATAAATATAAACTATATTTTGTTTTATCAAACTATCAGCATTCCCATCCACATTCTACATTTATAACTTTTAATAGTAGATTACTTAAGGACACTTCTTTTAAATTTTTGATTGCTTCTCTTTAGGTTTAATATATTTTCCAAACATTTTACTAACTGCAAATCTTAAATTGAAGGACTAATTTCTTATATTGAATTCACCCAGTGCTCCCATTAGAGACAAGCATGATAGAAAAAAAGTAATATTATCATAACACTATTTCCATAGTAACTTCAGTTAAGGAGCATAAAATGCCCTATAGTCACTATCTAAATAATCCTCTTGACAAACCTAGTAGATCGGTGTTATGATTTGCATGTTTGTGCCGTCCAAAACTCATGCTGAAATTTAATTGCCATTGTAATAGTATTAAGCAGTGGGATCTTTAATAGGTGATTAGGCCATGAGGGATCCACAGTCATGGGTGGGTTTAATGCCCTAATAAACAACTTTCCGGCATGAGCATGCCTCTCTCTCTCTCTCTCTCTCTCCCTCCTCCTCCTCACCCCTCTCTCTTCCCTCTGCCTTCTGGCATTCTGGCATATAGTGAAGCAGTAAAAAGACCCTTGCCTAATGCTAGAACCTTGATCTTGGATTCCCAGCCTCCAGAACTGAGAGAAAACAATTTTTATTGATTATAAATTACCTAGCCCCATATATTCTGTTATAGCAGTGGAAAGTTTACTAACACAGTAGGACAAAAAGCTAAAAAGTGTACAAAACGATTGAATTTTAGCTATGATTACAATTTGTATCATTGAGCCAAACTCATCAGTTAATAGTTGCTGGCCAAAATAATAAATGAAAGTTTACAATTTGCAAGTAATTTCTAAGGGAAACTGATTTGCTGTCAGAAATTATTAATATTTTAAATGTACTGTGTATGTTAAAGTCTTCTTCCAGTCAGTGAACATTTTTTTAAATAGCAGTACAAATTTTATAAAATTTGTATTATACATATACCATCACCAGTTTTAGGCTCCTGGTTTATGCTATTTGAAGAGACACAGAGTCACAATATCATTCCCATTGTCCAGCCTAATGAAAATTCTTTTCCAGAATGTTCTAAGGTTATGGAGAATTATGTTGCCCTTTTCCCCCCAGGCTTTGGGGAGCTAACCTATATTTTAAGGAGGCAACCAGTTATGCACAATGAGAGACTAGACCATCTATTGCTAACCACCTTCCCAACATAAACATTCCCCCCACCCACAGCATATTAAATTAAATAGCTACTTCTGAAAACCTGACTTATATATCATATTAGTTAATACGAAAATAGTTTGCAAATAATTTTGGCAAGTACCTGTTGATCACTATTTATGTGCCAGGTATTAAATTAAATGCTTAGCTATACTGGATCATAATCTGGACAAGCTTTCATGAAATTCATTGGGTATCTAATTTTACAGAGTTTAACCAGGTGTTACCCTAAACTTTAGTAGTATTTCTATACAATTTCAAATATAGAATCAGAACTCATATTGAATTATATTAAGATATTAAAGTTGCTGGAATACGTTATTTAATGTGTTCATTAAGCATAGATACTCTGAGTTTCCTAAATACCTGATTTGCAAAAGTTTTCCATTTTATAGAACCATTGACACTCTTACAATTAACATGTGAGGTTTGGGGTCAATGCATACTCTGCTTTCCAACTTTCCCTAGATTCAGCAGCAATTGCTGAATTTGTAGATCTTTCCCATCTTATCTTCATTCTTATTCCTACAAAGGCTAACTCTGCTTTGTTTGCTCTGATAGCAAGCTCTTTATTTCTAAACTTGCTAAAGTCTATATACCCACAAAATAAACCCTGACCTGGCCTGCTTTTCACAAGAGTGATGCATGCTGTAAACATTATGGGGGTGTGATGATTGTGTAAGGAACATCTAAGTTCTTTAGTGATTACATTATATTTTCTCCTCTCTCTCTCTCTCTCTTTTTTTTTTTTTTTTTTGGCCAGAGTGATGTTTTATGGTCCCCATTCCATGTGTTAAATGACTTCTCAGGTATTGAATCTAGCCTCCTCTCATTACAATCCTGTAATTAAAAACTTTTAAAAGTTGTATTTTCTTACCTAATCCTCAAAACACAGACATGCTTTAAAGTCCCAAATGCTCTAGAGCTATACTGTTCAGTTTAGAAGCCAGTAGGCACATGTGACTATTAAGCATATGAGATATAGCTAGTCCAAGTTATGTTATAACTGTTTAGATGTGTCAGAAGAGCTAAATACATACCATATTTTCAATACTTTATGTGGAAAAAAATGTAAATTATGTCATTAATACATTTTGAAATGAGATTTTGGACATATTAGACTAAATAAACTACATTATTAAAGTAATTTCACATTTATTTTTTAATGTGGCTGTGAGAAATTAAAAATGAGATATATGGTTCCTATATTTGTATTAGATAGCCCTGCTCTAAAAATTGCAAAGACTTTGATACTGGAAAGAATGTCAGGCTTTTTGCTTAGAATTACATGAGATACTTGAGGGTTTTTTGTTTGTTTGTGTTTATTATTATTATTATTATTTTTGGTAAAACTTTCAAATGTCCTGAACTAGATTAACAGATACCAGATGGTTTCCTGAAAATTAGAAGCACAGTTGGCCTTGGACAGAAGCAAGCTAAAAGGGGTAATTAGACCACGGTCAAAAGACTGAACAAAGTTAAAAGAAAAAAAAAAAAAAAAAAGAACGGGAAAAAGATAAAAAAAATCAATGAAATTACATCGGTGTCTAGGATAATAACATGCAATGAGGGAGACAACAATAGATACAGACAGAGAAGGACATGATAGTATGGGGCTGTTCATAATGACAGGGCTGTGTAACCCCAGGGCTTAGGGGTGAGACAACTGGAAGGTAGGTAGAGCTAAAATCAGTTACCGGCTTCTGGATCTTGGATCTATCTAGTCAAGATGTAACTCTATTCCCATTCCTGAGAATCACACTGTGAAACAGACATTATAAATATAGTGAACTCCATCAAACAAGGTGGTCTTGTTACAAACCATCATTGATGTGATGAGCTGAGGTCTTTGTTATTTCCACTGTGCCCATGAAGAAACTGAGGTTCAGAGTAACTTGTTGAAAAGCTAGTAAGAGACAATGTTAGATTTTAACTTTGTTCTATTTGATTTTAAATCTCGTTTTCTTTTGTGTTCTTTCTCCTTTAGAAGAAGATATGTTTTCTGCCTTTAAGTAACTCTCTGCCTAGTGAAGAAATATTTAATTTGTTATTGTAAATTTTAAATTATTTATGTGTTAAAATCTGGACTCAATATATCCTTTTTGGTTTGTTTGCTGTGCTTTAGAGACACTCAGGTTTGACCGTGTTATTTAAAAATGTGACGGGTATAGGAACTGTTCTAGTGTAATTCCTATTCAGAGAAGCTTGCTGCCTTGTCTCTGCGTAGCAACAGAAGATCTTAAAGGACCCATATGTGTGATCAAATTGGTCTAAGGAACATTAATGGTGTCTGTGGCTTAGAGCAAAATGGTTCTGATTACGGTATTTGGTGTTGATTGCTCAGTTCACCAAATGGATTGCTTCAATTGTGCCTCTTTCTTGCTTTCTCTTCTCTTTCAGTTCTGAGTTTATTTTGATTAGATTCTGGTTCTCACTTTACCTGATTTTAATTGTGAAGAACAGGGTCTAACTCAATTCTGCAATCTCATTATTTAGCCTAGTACCCAACACATAGGTGATACATTGTCATCCATTTATGATATTAATACAGTTCTATTCAGTGAGCTTTCAACCAATATAAATTGGCTACCTCTTTATGGGCTACCTCTATAGTCTACCTCCATGGGGATATAATAGTGCATATGGTCGCATGCCATTTTTACAATCTGGTGGAACACAGTTACAAATCAGTGTGATAAACTTTGCCCATGTGTAAACATGGGATCTTATGGGAACATCTCAGGAGGACGCTTCACTAGGTTGGGTAAGTGAATGTAAAGATTTCCAGAGAAAGTGATATTTAAACTAAGAGCTGGAGGAAATCCGTAAGCAGGGAGAATGGGTTACGGATCTGGTGGAAGAGGAAGGGCATTCCTAGCAGAAGGAAGAGGAAAGATAGAAATATTGTAGATCTGCGATTTGTTCAGTCTGAGTTTGGTTGAAGGGTATAACTGGGAGACAGAGGAGAGTAACAGGAGTATGAAGAGGGAAGAAATTAAGAAAAAATGTTTAATCGGGGGGCGGAGCAAGATGGCCGAATAGGAACAGCTGCAGTCTCCAACTCCCAGCGCGAAGGACACAGAAGACCGGTGATTTCTGCATTTTGAACT
>NW_012120821.1:4940536-4943033 GCF_000951035.1 Colobus angolensis palliatus
ATTTAAAAAATGAATATATCAAACAATATAATTCATTGTGAATTTTGAGATGATTCATTTAGAGTATAAATTTTCGACCATTTTATCTTATAGACATAATTTATTTAATTCAAAAGTAAAGGTGGATTTCAACCTGATAATATTAGCGACTTCATATTCATATGCATATTTATTACATATCCACTTCATTACAATTCTACAGTCTGCACTATACTTATCATTAGGGACATTTACCTTATGATAAATGGGCTTCATTAGTAGTGATTTGAGGCATTATTATTTATTCATCTATGAAGGTTATAAAGCATCTATTAATTCATTTATGCAGGAATGATTACTTTAAATCCTGAATACTTTCTTATTCTTCTAATGAGGCAGAAAATAGTGTATTTTTTCTATTATTTTAATACTTGGTTTTAACTTTTAAATGAAGGCCAAAATCAATTAAATTAGTTAATTTGATCAATCGGTTTATAAATTTGGCAGGACACAATAGTTTTGAGTAAACCGATTGCATGACAATGCATACCAAAACCCCGTTTTAAGTCTCAGTCCTTTGGCAAATATATTGTGTTCTTTCATTGGTCCGTTAGGCTCTCTCTGCTTCATGTAATGCAACTTCAAAATTGGTATGACATCGTCTATGGATCAATGATTTAAACATAATTTGTAATGCTTCAAAAATAATGTATTAATTTACAACCATATCTGAAATTCGATAGTTTTTTGGGTAGTCTGAAGAAAAGGAGTTGTTAGTAGGCATTTAAGTTTTTAAAAAATATTAAAATCTGTATATCGACGGCTAATGGATAAAGTTCATCTGTAATATTGTTATGATAATTGAAGCACACTACTTTGTGCCACAATACACCCTTTTCTCTTTTGTACTTCATAAATCAATGATTCTTTATGTTTTTGAATACAAAAGTATGACCCAGGGTAGAAGAAAGATTTCTCATTTGCATTCCCATTTTCACTTTTTTTTTTTTTGAGACGGAGTCTCGCTCTGTCGCCCAGGCTGGAGTGCAGTGGCGCCATCTCGGCTCACTGCAAGCTCCGCCTCCCGGGTTTAAGCCATTCTCCTGCCTCAGCCTCCCGAGTAGCTGGGACTACAGGCGCCCGACATCTCGCCCGGCTAATTTTTTGTATTTTTTAGTAGAGACGGGGTTTCACCGTGTTAGCCAGGATGGTCTCGATCTTCTGACCTCGTGATCCACCCGTCTCGGCCTCCCAAAGTGCTGGGATTACAGGCTTGAGCCACCGCGCCCGGCCCCTATTTTCACTCTTTATCACAAATAATGCCCATTTTGCAGACTGTACCTATACTTTGTACACATGGAAATTAAAGTGAGCTTAAATTCATATAATTTTTGTTTGTGACCTTACTCTTAGGGTTAGGACTAATAAAAATATCAGCCACTTTTCTTGCATGATGGAGTTGAAAGGGAAATGGAGAGATTAATGAAGAGACTGATCAGGATTAGAAAGAATGAACAAATGGAGTAAGTTTCCTCTCGGGCTCTGTCTCTCCCTCTATAAACATTTATTAAGCATCTACTATAAAACTAAATATTGTAAAAACGTTTGAAGGAAACAGTCGTTACACGCCTTTATTATTGTGAACTGAAATCAGATTTCAGAGTTTTAAAAATTTTTCAACAATATTCAGTTCATGCAGTCGTAAAATTTGATTCTAAGACAGGTGCGCGCATTTAGCCCTTCACTTAAACTGTATCATAAAGCCACTTCAAGAGATTCATCTTCCCACCCTCACGTAATCTTTTTGCAATCACTGCTCGCAAGCCAAATTAGGAGCCTGACATCCTTGCTATAATCAAAACCTATTCTCTCCGCTCCTCCACTCCTTACTTTAATGAGAGTGTAAAAAACTAGCTTTTACTGGGGACGGAGGCAAGGAAGAAAGGAAGAGAAGGAAAGGAGGGAGGAAAAGGGGTGGGCATGGACCCAAGGAGGGAGTGAAATGAACGAAGGAGAGCGCTGTCTTTTATTTTCTCGCGTTTGCTTTAGGCGCTCCCTGCCTGCCTCTCCCAGCGGGCCGCCCAGCGGCACCTCTCGCAGGCTCGACCCTCGGTCCCGCCCCCTAGCGTCGGAGCCCGGGAGCCGCGGCGGGAGCCTATCTCTTTAAATGACAGCTGAGGCTCGGGTCCCAGTCCGGGGCTTGACGTCAGTGCCTCCTCCCGGGCTGCCAGGAGTAGTTAGCGCCACCGTCGGCGCTCCGGCCTTGCGGCGCGCTAGCAAGCTGGCGGGGGGGCGAGTTTTCTTTGCTTCGGCCCCTCCTCCCACCCTCCCCGCGGAGAGCCGAGCAGCAGTCCTAGAGCCTCTCGCAAGTCTCTCTCACACTTCCCCGCCTTCGCCCCAAAGGAGCAGCCGCTCCTACTTGCCTCTCCACTGCCGCCGCCGCACCGGCGGAGCTCCTCTCCAGCGCGTCTCTCCTCCGATGGAGCTTAGGCGCCGCCGACCCCGCAGCTGCCCCGAG
>NW_012120821.1:4943308-4950189 GCF_000951035.1 Colobus angolensis palliatus
CGGCCGCCGCCGCCGCCCCGGGGCCCTGCGCACCCTCGCCTTTCCCAGAAGTAGTGGAGCTGAATGTGGGCGGCCAGGTCTATGTGACCAAGCACTCGACGCTGCTCAGCGTCCCGGACAGCACTTTGGCCAGCATGTTCTCGCCCTCTAGTCCCCGTGGCGGCGCCCGGCGCCGAGGCGAGCTGCCCAGGGACAGCCGGGCGCGCTTCTTCATCGACCGGGACGGCTTCCTTTTCAGGTACGTGCTGGATTATCTGCGGGACAAGCAGCTCGCGCTGCCGGAGCACTTCCCCGAGAAGGAGCGGCTCCTGCGCGAGGCCGAGTATTTCCAGCTCACCGACTTGGTCAAGCTGCTGTCGCCCAAGGTCATCAAGCAGAACTCGCTCAACGACGAGGGCTGCCAGAGCGACCTGGAGGACAACGTCTCGCAGGGTAGCAGCGACGCGTTGCTGCTGCGCGGGGCGGCGGCCGCCGTGCCCTCGGGCCCGGGAGCGCACAGTGGTGGCGGCGGCAGCGGCGCGCCGGACAAACGCTCGGGCTTCCTCACGCTGGGCTACCGGGGCTCCTACACCACCGTGCGCGACAACCAGGCCGACGCCAAGTTCCGGCGTGTGGCGCGCATCATGGTGTGCGGGCGCATCGCCCTGGCCAAGGAGGTCTTCGGGGACACGCTCAACGAGAGCCGCGACCCCGACCGGCAGCCGGAGAAGTATACGTCCCGCTTCTACCTCAAGTTCACCTACTTGGAGCAGGCCTTTGATCGCCTGTCCGAGGCCGGCTTCCACATGGTGGCGTGTAACTCCTCGGGCACTGCAGCCTTCGTCAACCAGTACCGCGACGACAAGATCTGGAGCAGCTACACCGAGTACATTTTCTTCCGTAAGTTCGCAGCCCAGGCGTTTCCCCGCACCCCTCGCCCCCTGCTGACCCGCAGCGGGTTTGAGCCCCGCTGGAGGTCCGGCGGGGGTGTCCTGGCCAAGAGCTGGTTAACTCCTTATAGAGAGCGGCCCTCCCTGCACGACTCCCTTTTGCAGTAGACACGATTTACATTTCGCCCCTTCGGATATTTCCGTCTCTACTCCCCCTTTCTAGAATTCAGTAGCACCCAGCTCCCAGCTGTCTTACTTGCTGGACTTTATTGATCTTGCCTTCTCGACCCAGCCCGCTCCCGGATGCTAGGGGCTCCTCTGTTTCGGAGGACAGGGTGGGACAGACTGGGGCACAGGGCAGGGTGCATAGACCCTCCTCCATCCCTTTGCTTTCGCAGGACTGCTGGGGGTCATTTCATGTGGCCCTCAGTGGTGTCCCTGCCGAGGGCAGGATGCCATCACAAGGCGTCGCCCCGCACCGCCTGGATTACCTGCTGTTGGTGCAGCTGCCACGCGGTAGCCTCCAGTTACGGGTGGTTTTCTAGAGGGCAGGGGAGAAGCGATGAAGGTGCCGCCAGAGCCCCTCGAGGGGGCGGGGGCATAAGAGCGGCTGTGGGGAAAGGGGACTCCTTGACAATGGAAACCCAGATTTCCCCGCGTCGGTTATCTCCAGTCTGATTGCCCAGTGTTTGGGACAGGGGAGGGCGGAAGGAATTAGAAAGTTTGGATGTCTGAGTGCTCTTAGGGTTGGAGATTAGGAAGGCGTGAGGGTAGAGGGAAGGAAGGAGTTGGGGAAGGAGGGGAAGAGAGAGAGAGAGAATGATTGTGTTTCCTTCTCCAGCGCAAAAGCGGGGGTTGAGCCCACTTTCTCAGAGTGAATAAATAAAGCGATTTTCTGAAATGTGAGAGTGAGGGAATAGATTTGGGAAAGCATCCGGGGTGCGTTTTGCAGTGCGCTTCCGGAGCTGGCTAGGTGGAACTCTACCAAATACCACAATCTGAACCTGCACTAGGGATTGGGAGTGGGGTGGGGCTGTGGTGGGCACAATTCTCAGTGGCGTTTATAAAGTGAAAAGACAACGACTAGAGAGCGATTTGGACAAACGAAAAGCCAGCAGGGATGGCAGCAGGAACATTATTTGGCAAACTTTTTCCTTTGGCCAGGCACAAGTTAAAACTTGCCTGTCGCGTTGGGAAAGTAGCCTTGAAATCCTGTGATGGAAATAGACCAGCTTAAAGTGTATTTATTTATTTTGGTAATTCAGTCACTACAGTAATTGGGTACTGAACAATTTTCTAGACTTTATTTTGACTGGAGAAGTGGAAGGGACTTCTTCTTGCACAGGTGCAAGCTTAACTGGAAGGCTGGCTTAGTGTTTGTATATTCTGGTAACCTTGGAAGTTGGGTGACAAACCACAGCACACAGGTTCTCAGAGGTAGACTGCTTTTTAGAAAGTAATGCTGGATTTCTTGAGACAACAGTTTCAACAGAGAAGCAAATGAAGAGTCTGTCCACTGAATTAGTAGCTAAAAAACTGTCTTAATTATGTCAAAGTATTACTTGTTACACAACAAAAAGATTAATGGTCAGAAAAGCCACCCAAGGGAAGATATTTTATTGCTTGTATAAAATTGACACCTCTTAAATATATATTAAGTAATTAAGCATTTTAGCACCATTTTATTCCTTATCATTGTGACCTTTATCAACAACTTTTTAGATTTTAAACCATTTAAGTCATTTCAGCACAGATTTCCAGGCATTTCAGAAAATGAGGTAAAATGAACTGTTGCCTTCCTTGTAGTTAGTGTTTTTTGTTAGAGAAGATATAAGCATGAACGTTCCGCACAGTTTTCTGAAATTTTGAAAATCTTTCTTGGTTTTGGTTTTTCTTATTCCTTTAGAAAGACGTGGACATGAGAATGATCATGGCTTTGATTATGAAGAGATAATACAAGTTATCTCTACATTAGGGAAAAAGTGTCTTTAGCATATTGAAACTGGAAACTTAGCTAATTTAACTAATGAGGTAAATTTGAGAGATATTTGAAATTCAGGATCTGTTTCACTTCTAAAGCTACAGAAATGTTAAATAAAATATTCATATTATGAATAACTACTTTCAGAGTACTCATATTATTAATGACCTCTGAAATTCATTCATAAAAGTCCCAGAAATCTAAGGAGACAACCTATTTTGGGAGAAAATATGCAATTCCAGATAAATTATTGTTCTTTGAAGTGGTAAACTAGTCATATATCAACAAAATGGAGTTGTCATTTTGAATTTTAGATGTAAAATTTGTCTTGAATATTAGAATACATATATTTATTTTATGTTTTTTACAGCTTTCATTATATTTTTACACGTTATTTTGAATGGGTTCCTTTTAATAGTTTGTGAATCAAAATACACTGTAAAATGTTTATATTTCCATCCTTTTCGGTTTAGTTGATGACAAAATGTATTTATCTTATTTGGCAAGTTTCTGTTTAAACAGGTTATCAGTATTATTCATTAGAGCAAAATTACTGGATGACCTTGTTTGTCCACTTATGTTTTAGATGCAGAAAATAACCTTAATAACTTTTAATTTCCCTCTTTGACACCCTTTTTTTCAGCAAATATTTATTTGTTGTGTGACATTTATTTAGTGTATAACAAGTATCAGTCGCTTTAACACCTTTTAGAATCTGGGTTACATGTGAACTTAGTCGTTGAAACTGTTGTAGTTTACACACTTGAGCATCAATTTTAATTCCCCACCAACCCGCGCCACCCCCACCACACCCGAGTGTCTGCAGTAGAGGGGAAGAAAGTGGCAAATGGTCCAGTAATCCTAGATATTGCTGTTTTCCAAATGTGTGATCTTGATTAAATTATTTACTTGTTCTCTGTCTTAGTTTCGTCACCTGTATTACAGGAGTTATCACAGTACCAGTTTTATAGGATTTGAGAATATACATGTAGTACTTGGACTAGTGCCTGACTCATAATAAAAGCTTAACAAATGTTAGCTGTTACTATTGTGAGTAGCATGTTACTGTCTTTGTTGTTCTTGTCAATATTAAATTTTAATTTTGTTTTATAGTAAGTATAATTTAATTGTAAAGTTAATGGAAAATTATTTTGCAATTACATGATAGCATACTATACTTTCAGAATTATGAAATAACCAATTAAATAACTAATTTCTTTCCTTGAATTTCAATTTGAATTTTTCAGGCCAAGTCACCGACTGTTGCTAATCATATTCCAATTGGTTTTTCTGGATTGACTCCAACAGAACCCATTTCCGATTCAGGGCCAAGAAGTGTTCTAGCACTAGGACTTGAAACTTTGGCAATATATTCTGATAAATATTGAGCTAGATTCATATCTCTTTAAGTGCTTGTATCCAAGTCATTGGGTTTTTATGCTCAAGGTTATATACAGGCTATTAAACTTTAATATCAGCTTCATTTGGCTACATGAACACTTATATCTGTTCTCAGTCTTAACTCATTATTTATCAAGTGTTTTTAGTACACTGCAACATATACTGGTGCTATTAAATTCTATATTCTTCTTCTAATACTGAAGATGGATTGTCCTTTCTTGGGGTTAAAACAGTGATTTATTGTGCTTTCTGTTTTGGGGAGATGTCTGGTGAGTGTCATTTTGGCTGCCTTTAGCAGTATCTGGGAGACAAAAAAAGACATTTTATGTTGGCCATGAATTATATAGAATATAGATAACGTGCTTGGAATGTGACAGGTTGATTATCCTTAGAAAAAAACTAGTTTTATATGTTTTCTTTCTTTCTCATAATCAGTGAGTTTGCAGAAAAGGTAGTGCTGATGTATTGTTCTTCTCTTCTAATAGTGCTTCAAGTTTTGAACTCCATAGTTTGGTTGAGCAGTATGTGTGTGAATGTACACATTTCACTAGGTTGTACTTGATATTCTTTATGTTAGGTATATCTTTTGTTTGTTTGTTTGTTTGATACATATCAATGCCAGATCTAGGAATTAATGCTGTTACTGAACTGGGCTGTGAAATGTAATTTGTCTTAATGGATTTTTATATCCACTCTTTCAAATTCATTCTGATTTATTTCACTGTGTTGAGTTGAAGAAAGCTAGTTGAGTTGAAAATACTCAAACAGCTATTCAATCTTGTGCTAGTATGTTTGCTGAATTTAAGAGCTTTCTAAGAAACATCTTTAAAAATCATTCTGTTTAGGTGAATACCATTAAAATTGCATCTTTTATGAGTCCAAAAATACTTCTTTGATTACCAAACATCATTTTATGGAAGTTAATTTTGTTAACCACAATTGTAAAAGTTGATTCTTTTTCTCCCGAGTTACTACTTATTTTTACAATGACAGTGTGAAAATTTTCTCTGCGTTCACATGGCGGAATGACTTTTGAATTACTGAGGAATAAACAAAAGGAGAGGATAACGTTTTAAAACATCAAGATTCTGATTTAATGCAACTAGTTCCAGTAATAAAGCAGTTAAATGACAAAAATCTTGGAGTGCAAAAAGTTTAGAGGCTGTGCTATGACGCTGATTGTTGTTTAATGACATTGGACTTTTATATCTGGCATAGTTCTGTCTTTGAACTTATCTTTTTTTATATGGCTATGGCTTTGGCTTTCCCTGTCACCCTTTTCAGCTTTGTGTGGGTCAATCTTTTTGCAGATAATGAAGCTGAAAAACTAAGTGGCTACAAGCTTTATTTGACAAGGTTCTTTCCCTTGTAGCTGAGGATGCTAGGACTTGCAATTTGTGTGTGTGTATGTGTGTGTGTGTGTGTGTATATACCTTAGTTAAGAAGCAAAAACCTTTTTGGAAAAAAGAAAAATATGTATAAAACCAGTATTTAATTATTATCTATTCTACTGTCATAAATTATTAGCTGGAATTTGTTTAAAAATCTGAAAAATGATAGCTTGTCATTTAAAAGTCACCCATTTTATACTTAATACTTTTTTTAATTTTTTAGTTTTTGGTACAGAATCTTGCTCTGTCACCCAGACTGGAGTGCAGTGGCGTGACTCAGCTCACTGCAACCTCCACCTCCTGGGTTCAAGTAATTCTCCTGCCTCAGTCTCTTAAGTAACTGGGATTATAGGCACCTGCCACCATGCTCAGCTAATTTTTGTATTTTTAGTAGAGATGGGGTTTCATCATGTTGGCCAGGCTGGTCTTGAACTCCTGACCTCAGGTGATCCACCTGCCTAGGCCTCCCAAAGTGCTGGGGTTACAGGCGTGAGCCACCGTGCCCAGTCATAATTTTATATATAGTTCATTGATAATCTCTATTTTCAGATTGCTAAGAGGGTACATTTCAAATGTTCGCATTACAAAAAATAAGATTAAATAATTTTAAAATCATAAAAGTAGCACATGTAGTTTTAGGGACCTGTTAAAACAAAAAGTGCAGTTTTAATCAGCACCACTAGTAAGTGTCAATAAAATCTTGATTCATTTCCTTCCAGTCTTTTTTCTATGTACACGTAGATAAAAAGACATATTTTTAAAAAGTCATGGTCATACTATATAGGTGGTTTATATGCTGTCCTTTTTTGGTTTCTTTGGTTTTATACATTTAATAAGTTTACACATTTAGTGAAATTTCCCCCATGACATTAAAATTTTTATTGACATCTTAAATAACAAAAGTACAATACATATACATTGCCACAGTTTTATAAATATTGATATTGAATATTTTGTTTGTAAGCTCAGAAAAAAATTGATTATTTCAAGATACAGAATCTGTTAAAAAAATTTACCATCACATTTATTATCACCTAATTTCATGCTAAATGTTTTGCATACATTATTTATTTATTTTTATTATACTTTAAGTTCTAGGGTACATGTGCACAACGTGCAGGTTTGTTACATATGTATATATGAGCCATGTTGGTGTGCTGCACCCATTAACTCGTCATTTACATTAGGTATATCGCCTAATGCTATCCCTCCCCCTCCCGCCTCCCCACAATAGGACCC
>NW_012120821.1:4950314-5000914 GCF_000951035.1 Colobus angolensis palliatus
AACTCATCCTTTTTTATGGCTGCATAGTATTCCATGGTGTATATGTGCCACATTTTCTTAATTCATTCTGTCACTGATGGACATTTGGTTTGATTCTAAGTCTTTGCTATTGTGAATAGTGCCGCAATAAACATATGTGTGCATGTATCTTTATAGCAGCATGACTTATAATCCTTTGGGTATATCCTCAGTAATAGGATGGCTGGGTCGAATTGTATTTCTAGTTCTAGATCCTTGAGGAATCACCACACTGTTTTCCACAATGGTTGAGCTAGTTTACAGAAATAGGAACACTTTAATACTGTTGGTGGGACTGTATACCTTGTTTATTTCTTATAACATTCCTTGAGCTTGACATTAGTTCTCTAATAGTTGGATTAGAAAACTATGATTTAGAACATTAAGTAACATCCCTGGTTCTTAGAGCTTGTATAGGGTTGAGCTGGGATTTGAATAGTTCTGTCTTATGTCAAAGCCCTTACTCTTAAAACATTGAAAAATAATGCCTGTTTCCCGCAGTCAATTTGACAAATATATTTCGGTGTCTACTGAGTACTTAGAACTTCTATTTATAAGCAAAAAAGTGTGGTGTGAAATCTTTATGAATGAACTCAAAATTTTAAAATTTATGTTAAATTTTCATAGAAATATAGTAAATGGTCTTTACTTGCTAGAAGGGTTATTTTATGGATTAATGCTACTGTATTCATAAATATTTTTTATAATTAAAGAAAATAAAACATTTGACTCAATTTAACACTTTTTTGGGGGGTAACCAAGTTATAGGTTTGATAAACCAGTAATACCTGTAGGCTCGATAAACTGACTTAAATTTAAAGTGCATTTTTTTTTTAATAGTATGAGGCTGAAGCACCAGAGGTTTTGCAAGGACTTACCTAAAGATCAGAATTATTTTATTTATAAGATTTCAAAGTCATTCCAACAAGTAAATTAGCTACTTTATAATTTGTAAGTATAATGGGAAATACAGGTGTCATCTGCCTATCAGCTATATAGATCTCATTATTAGTTTCTGTTAATGATACCAGTTTCTGATTAGTGTCTGATTCTCATACAAATTAAGTTGTATTTTGCTTTTTTAACAAATGAAAATATATGAAGTATGCTATGCTGAGTGTATATCATTTATAAGTTTATTCCCTGATCTGTTGGCTTTTCAGTGTACCCCTTGGCATCGTAGCCATGTAATGCTAAGTGAACCCCTGCTGTAGAATCCTTCACACCTCTTTTCCTGGTGCACTAGGATAGGTCCCTCATTGTGTTTCCTACAATATGTAATGATCTTTTCGCATGTTGATCTTCTACAGTAGCTTTCTCTCTCTGTGCCTGTGAGTGGTGTTCTCAGCCCCTCAGGGCAGAGGCTAAGGCCACATTAAGAACTTAAAAATATTTGTTTTCTGAATGAAAGTGTGAATTAAGGAATGAACTAGAGATATTGGAATTTCCATTAGGTTGTCACTGAATTTGAGGTTAAGTTTCACTTCAACTTTAAAGTGCATTTATGGAACAACTACCAGGCTAAAGCGTGGGTAAATCATACAAATATGAATAAGACAGAGACCTTGTGTTTAAGGTGATCACAATAAACTTTATATCATTGTGAATTATGTTATAGAGAGGTTATTTAGTATGTTAACAAGAGGGCAAAAAGCAAGATTAATGACATGAGAAGTTGTTACATAAGCACCTATACGAAATGAAAATAAGTAAAATGTTAACTAAAATATGGGACAGATTAAAATAATGTTATAAGTGAAGTTCTTAGATTTGTAAACACACACAGGCGTGTGCACAGGCACACTTCTTTATATTTAATTATTGGTGGAAGCTGGGTGTGGTGGCTCACACCTGTAATCCTAGCACTTTGGAAGGCCAAGGTGGGTGGATCACCTGAGGTTGGGAGTTCGAGACCAGCCTGGCCAACATGGAAAATCCCATCTCTACTAAAAATGCAAAAAATTAACTGGGCGTCATGGCGGACACCTGTAATCCCAGCTACTTGGGAGGCTGAGGCAGGAGAATTGCTTGAACCCGGGAGGCAGAGGTTGCAGTGAACTAAGATCGCACCATTGCACTCCAGCCTGGGCAACAGAGTGAGACTCAAAAAAATAAAAGTAAATAAATAAATAAATAAATAAATAAATGATTGGTGGAATAGAAGTTGTGACGGATCAAAAATTAAGTGATTTCATTAGTTTAGAGTGTTGGACAAATGTTCCATACCCCAAGCCTACCTACAACCACAGGTAGTGTTGAGTATTTGCTTTAAAAAAAATCTTAGATGCAAAGAGAATATTGCCTCCTTACATAGACTTTACTGTAGAAATTAAATATAGGAAGTATCTGATAATACTGATAAGGTATCTGTAAAAGTGAGGATCCAGTTAATTCTATCTTATAATCTTGATTCATTTTTAAAAAGGCATCTTAAAATGTACTTAACAGGTATTACTGTTTAATAATCAATATTAAAATATTAGTGTTACTTATGTTTCTTTACCTTGTGTCAAAGTAGTTAATGAAAATAAACCAACTTTGCTGGCAAAAACAACAGGCAGCTTCATGATTCCTAATTGGACACTTATTAGTGTGTCCAATTATAATATACAATAATACAATACTATACAACAATATAATACAATAATATTCTGTGCTTATTCAACATTAAACTTAGTTAAATGTATGTTCAACAGTTAACTTAGAATATTATTTCTACCATATTGTAACCAGTCTCCCATCAAACCCTGCTTTTATAGGGGAAAAAAGCAAATAATATGGAATATTAAAGCAAATGGCATAAAAAGCAAATAAAATGGAAGAAACTAATATAATAAAGAAATATGTAGTATTGACTTAATATCACCAGAATAATGAATGATTTAACCACTCAGTTTTATTATTTTGGTTGATTTCACCAGTTACTGTATCAAAAACCTTGAGAATAGGATTCATATTATATTGCTCTTTCTTATCATTTGGCATAATTAGGTGTGCTTTCTAATTTTTGGTATAAGTAAAATAAGGAGAGTAGTACCGTGTTTATGGAGTAACAATGCCAGAATCTGCTGGTCTCTACTTCCAAGAGGTGACTAGATGAACACAATGAATGTTTTAATTCTTCTAAATCGGATTCCTTGAAAAATTTTGGCTCTAGCTTTGAGATCTTGGGAAAATAATTTCATGCTCCCTCCTGAAGGGAAAGTGAGAAAAACAATCATATTCACTTGAAAGCTTTGTTATGAGGATCAAATAAAGCAATCCATACTTAGAATGGTATCAGGCACAAATGGTATCAGGGACAAATTAAAAGCTCAATACATGTTAGCCTTTGCCATTTATTAATTTAAGGACCTCAGAATAATACACAGGCAATCCCATTTCTTTACAATAATTCTCAGTACCAGATTTCTTCTCTTTTTATTTTTAAGGAAGTTGAAAGCCACTCCTATCTAAAAGCTGCCCTGAAAAGGTCCTGTTATCATTAATGAGTTATTTTTAAAATTATTGACCTGCTAAGTATAAAACAAATTGTAACTTATTTTTAAAATAAGTCTATTCTAGCTGGTTTTTCATTGATTAGGTGGAAAAAATTTACTCTTCCAGGTCGAGTGCTGGTCACTGGTTAATTATGACACAATTAAAAATAATACTTGTAGTCAATAGAAATTGTCTCAAACTCTGGGACAAAGCACTTCTTAATCATAATTTTTATTTATATTTCTGATGAGGGCTTTAATTTGCATTTTCAACAGTTTTACACAAAATAACAAATTGTCAGAGCCAGGTGGGCTCAAACACTGCCCAAAGTCTAGGTATTTGGCCAAAATTTCAGGCTAGATTTTGGATTCAAATACATATCTTCACAATTTTAAGAAAACTATGTTAGCCGTCAACTCAATCAGCTCTTATTGAAACCACTCTGACATATTTTCAATATAAGTTTTCTAGTTACTTAAGTCCAGGTATTTGAAGAAAGCAGAGAGATCTGAGGCGGGTGCTGGCAGACATTCAGAAATAATTCTCTAATATTCTGATCTCTTTTCTTCTGGTTGGTGAGTCTGCACCTAGCATGTCTCCTTGCAGGGGGATAATAAGGATTCGTACATATGATTCCAAAGTGACTTTTGCTTTTGATAAGAAAAGTTACTACAGTGGCAGCTTTATAGTGAGTGGTGGGAGGTAGCAGGTGTGGTGGTTGCAAATTATTGGTGTCATTTATATGGTGGTTTTGGGGATGAATCCTTCAATGGTGATTCTAATTTAGAGTAAAAAAGAGATTTAGCAATCAAAGTCCTTGGGCTATATTCTTAATCTTCATCACTATGTAGATTTATTTTATTGTGTGGTTCTTTACTTTTCTGTACTTCAGTTTTCAGAGAGAAAATGGTAGAAATTGATTGTCTCTTTCACCTTATCTCCACATAATTCCATAAGTATTGCGTGCCAAGTAATCTGTGCTAAATGAAATAGAGTGTTTGTCCTTACTTTAGTGTGTCAGGCTGTCATTTCCTTTAAAAATGTGTTGAGTATATTGCTATTAATAAAACATTTATTGAGGTGAAACACCTTTTCATGCTCTATTTCATTTGATGATTTTCAAAAAAATCAGAAACATAAAATCTATCAAACTGAGGGAAATCCAGATTAGATTAATTTTAAGGTACTGAATCATATCTCTTCTTCAGTTCATTTATATTTATTCATGTATTCATTAACCAGTATTATAAACTAAGCAGCCTCTTAGATATTGAAGGTGTGGTAGTAAACAGTAGTGAACATATTGCCTACCTTTCATGACTGGGACCATGACATTTGTAGGATATGTACTTTCTCTGACTTTAGATTGTACATGGTAGGTGAATGGCATGCTGAATAGATACATAACATAAAAATTGTGAGGCTCTGTGTGATGGCTAAAGCTCATGGCTGAAGAGTATCTCCTACTACTGACCACAAAGTCTAGGCATGAGGGTGTGTTTGTGTGTGTGTGTGGACACACATACAAGCATGTTTTGGGAGAGCATTAGTATGACTCTGCAACTACTACTGGCTATTAAAAACATTTGCCCTCTGAACTGTGATTGAATAGTGACCAATTTATGTTAGAAATGAGACATAGTTAACATTGATCCTTTGCTAAAAATGACCTGTTTAGAGAAAAATGTAGTATTTTGCAAGTGATAATCTTTCTGGCCTCTGTATTATACCTGACTCATTTTCTGAGAAATTTTACCGTGCGCAGAAATGTAAAATCTATTCAAAAGTCCAGATTTTGCCATATTTCTTATAAATATTGCCTATTTCCTGTGAAGAAATCCTGAAGTCAAATTAAAATGAAGACGTCTCCTGGTTACTGTTGACAAATATTCTATATTTGTGATTAAATTAGAATTTGAAATGGTTTTGGTGTATTCCTTTTTATTTCAGTCAAGTGGACCTGTGATGGGTGATTTAGCATGCTTCAGAGACAGTGGGAGAAAGATAATTGCTATGTAATAGAAGATATGGACCTTGTTAACAATGGTTAATGCTGCTAGCAAATGGCACCAAGAATAAATATTCTAGGAATCTCAGCATGAAAGTTGCTATAGCTTAGTGTAATAATTTACTTTTCTTCTACTGAACTAATGTGTTTCTAAAGCATGAAAGAACCATTTTGATACTTCAGTTTTTACTTACTGTTTTAGCATGTTTAGATTGTGAAATAAACTTTCACGATGTCTGTTTTATAGCTGCCACTCTCAAGCCATATTTATCATAATTATACTTTATTATTTAGCATTCATACTGTGAAACTCAGTAATATCCAGTGTTCGGTTAACCTAAAATAAAAAAAAGGAGAAAAAAGATTTACCCCATAGTTTTAGTATAATCACCCAAATCTAGGGACTAATGGTTATATTTTTTGTTAAATTGCATGCAATATTTTATGCATCTAATTATGTTCTCCTCCCAAAATATCTTGAAGTCCTAGCCCTGCCTCCCCACCACCTCAGAATATGACCTTTTTTGGAAGCACTGCTTTACAGAGGGAATCAAGTTAAAATGCAGTCATTACGGTACGCCCTCATTTAATATGACTACTATCCTTATCAAAAGGGGAAATCTGTACTCAGGATGGAGACAGACATGCACACACACACAGGGAGAACACCATGTGAACGTGAGGGTAGAGGTAGAAGTGATGTTTCTACAGGAATGATGTTTCCTATACAGGTGATGTTTCAGGAATGCTAAAAATTACTAGCAATCCACCAGAATCTAGGAGAGAAGCATGGAACAGATTTCCCCTCATGGCTCTCAGGAGGAATCAACCTTGCCAACACCTTGATCGTGGACTCGCAGCCTTCAGAACTTTGAGATAATACATTTCTGTTGTTGCAACCACCCAGTTTGTGGTACTTTGTTATAACAGCCCTAGCAAACTACTATGGTAGTTTTCAAAGTCTTTATCTTGTAAAAATTCTGGGAAAAGCTTGAACAGGCAATGTTTTTCAAGTTCTCTCTATTTTTCAGAGGTGTTAGTTACAGACAACAAACTTCACTCTTGCTAGTTTA
Source organism: Colobus angolensis palliatus (assembly GCF_000951035.1). Lineage (NCBI taxonomy): Eukaryota > Metazoa > Chordata > Mammalia > Primates > Cercopithecidae > Colobus > Colobus angolensis. The sequence goes on from NW_012120821.1 coordinate 4,956,894, forward strand.
GGCTGGGAAGGATTTATTAAGTATAATGTATTGCTCACAGATTGACTGGGAGGGCTGAGCTTCCAGGAATGATTTGCAACCACATCCTAGAATAGGACTACCAGGGGACTTACTGTCCTGCAAGGACCTGGGAGCTCAGAATCAGGAAGCCAGGTGTAGCTACAGGATCTGGCTCCACCATCTGTGCCATCATCCATGCCAGTTAAAGTAAGATCATCAACTTACTTCCTGTTTCCCCTTATGCCTCAGTTTACCAGAGTGGTTGTAGAAACTGAATCACTTATGGAACCCAGGTCACAAGAGGGTGTAGAAAATATAGCTTTTAAAACAGAACAATAGCAACAAATTTTCATAGCACACTATCATCATTGGTCTGTGAAAAGACTTATTATTGAAGTTTAAACTGTTTGATCTCTACCACTTCATCTCCCATAGGTAACTAGTCTAATATATTGAATGCAGATCCTTATGTTTATATGTGTTCTTGGACAATGAGTATTCTTTTTTGTCTCGCTTATGTTTTTAATTTATATATATATGATATCTCTCTCATTAGTGCTTTCTTTTTAAGAACACTTCATTTTCATGTGCCTATCTAAGCTAATTGGTTGGTTCTAAGGGTGGAATGTTACTTCCTAGTGTGTATTTTACCTAACTAAACTCTTCCCTGCTGATCTGTACTCAGGTTGCCTTCAGTCTGATCATGGTCACATCCAGTGTGGACCTGTGTGAGAATTCTTTAGGCAGGGAATTGCTGGGACGCTGGGTATGCTTATATGTCATTTGACTAAATATTGTCAGATTGCTGTACAAATGAGAGCACGTCTACATTCCTAGCAGCAGTACATGAGGATTCTGTCATTTCCACTTCCTTGCCAATACTTTGCAAAATTCAGTTTTCTAATTGTTGCAAGAGTAAAGTTAAATGTGATATTTTATTGTTGATTTAAATTTCATTGTTCTGATTACTCATGATGGGAATGTAGTTTTTAAAAGCTCTCCAGTCTTTTTAAATTAAAAAGGTAGAAAGATTTTGAGTGAGCTGGCCGAAAGGATCCACTACACTCTATCTCTTTGGATACGGATATGGTTTGGCTGTGTCCCCACCCAAATCTCATCTTGAATTGTAGCCCTCTTAATTCCCATGTGTTGTGGGAGGGACTCTGTGGTAGGTAATTGAATCATGGGGACATGTCTTTCCCATTCTATTCTCATGATAGTGAATAAATCTCATGAGATCTGATGGTTTTATAAAGGGGAGTTTCCCTGCATGGACTCTTTTGCCTGCCGCCATGTAAGACGTTACCTAACTCCTCATTTGCCTTCTGCCATGATTGTGAGGCCTCCCCAGCCATGTGGAACTGTGAGGCTTCTTTCCTTTGTAAATTACCCAGTCTTGGGTATGTTTCTATTACCAGCATGAGAACAGACAAATACAGCTGCCTTCTTTCCCTATTAAAATTCTAACCACAGTAATAGTATTATCAACCCATGTTCCTGCCTAATATGATGAAACTGCCCTTCATGCAAATGAATATTTACTAACGTTCTCCAAAAAGGGAGACCCCCAAGCCTCATCAACCTGCCTTCCTCAAGCCTCATCAGCTAGCCTGCCATCTTTGGGCTATGTACAGTAAGTACATTGTATGAGGTCTGATTGTGATTACTTGTGAAATGGTCACCTGTGGGTATTATATTAATATATGTTACTTGCCCCCCAAAGCATTCAATAAATAATATTGAATAGGACCAAGATAGCTTCACTGAAAGCTTTTGTTCCTAGAATGGGAAAATGGGAAAGTCACAGCAGCCACAGGTTAATAGCAAATCCTGCTGTGCAGACATAACAGATTCCTTTTTCTGACAGCAGAATACATTTTTTGTTAAATATGTCTGGCAGCACTTAGTTCTGCCATTGAGTAAAACTTTCTTGCCTATTGTTTGTCCTTCCTGGTTCCTTTCTTTGCCTTCTGGAAGATTCTTTTCTGTTAATTGTTCTTGGCCACCTCTCAAGGCACATTGGGCAGTGTATATTCTCCTTGCCTCTGCAGAAATACACAGCTCCTTTTCCAACTTGCAGATATGGGACTTGTGAGTTGCTTGAAGGGTTAAATAACCTAGGCTATTTATGTCCAATCTTGAAGTTTCTTTGATTAAAGAAAAACTCTTTCAAAATCATTGTGCACTTCTGGACAGTTTCAGGAGTGAATTAAGGGAAACAAAAATCTTGAGTAATGTAATATTTAGGGTTGAAGGCTCTTTATTTTATGGCGTCTGTGAATCATTCATTTTCTCTTCTTAAATTAATGGTTTTGGAGGAAGGTGCCAGCTTTGTCAGCAGAGCAGTGGCCTTTGTGTGAAAGAGCACCAGTCGTACCTTTTGCTAAGGCTGCAGTTTTGTAGTCTGCTTAGATGTTGTCATTTTTTTAAAGTTTATATTATGAAAATTTAAACATCGTGGAAAAAGAGTTGTTTATAAAAACTCCCACATATGCACCTGGTACTTTCAACAATAACCGAAACATCACTTCATGTCTGTTTCTTTTTTGCTGAAGAACTTTAAACAAACCCCAAATATTATGTAATTTCACCCCTACATACTTAAGTATCTAAAAAATGCCTATTAAAAAACATATAACCACTATTCTATTATCAACCCTAGCAGGATAAATAATATTTCTTGGCAATATCTGATACATCATTCATAATCATATTTCCAAGACTGTCTCAAAAATATTTTATAGCCTTTTTAAAAATAAAGCTCAGGGCTATACATCGTATTTTTATGTCTTTTTTTCTGTTAATATGAGATAGTCTCTCCGCTTTGATTCTCACTCTGTCCATCTCAGTTTCTCTTTACATGTAATGCCATCAATTTGTTTACAGAAGGAGGTCTTGTTGAGCTGATTAATGTCCCCTGTTCTGAATATATGGCTGCTTGCTTTCTTATAGTATCATTTAAATTGTTCTTCTGTACCAGTATTTTCTGTAAGTGGGCATTGACTCGACCTTGACTGTATTCAACTTCGTTTGTTTTTTGGCAAAACTATTTATAGGTGATTCTGTGCTAATTTGCCCCACTAATCAGTTGATATGAGTGGTGGCAGTCAAATCCCTCCATTGTAACTTTGCATCAAACATTTATTTGATAGTTGTATGATTGAATACAATTGTCTGATTCAAGTATTACCATAAGGGATACCAAATTGTGGTTTTCTAATTTGTGTTTTCCATATTTATTAGCTGGAATGTTGTAATGAAGAACTTTCTCTGAAGAACCGTTTAAAATACTGCTCACAGAAGAAAGGCAGGGCAAATGCTTAAGTATTTCTTTTTCATAGCCAGTTTTCACAGTGGGAGAACAACCGATCACCTATGGAAGCCTATCTCAATGGGATCAGGAAATTTGTTTGTAGCCACCTAGCCTCCTTATGCTAGTATGCAGCAGGCACATCTGCCATATCCTGCACACCCAGTGCTTCATTTGAATTTGGAAAGAATATCTGAAAGACTTGTAATTTTTATTGAAATACCTACAACTGTATTCATATTCGTACACATTTCATTTCTGCAAAAACATCATTGCATAACTCCCCTTATGGCATTTCTTTACATATTAATGTGTATGTCATAGAAATGAGACTGGTAATTTTAATCTCATAATTTCCAGTGCTTATTTGCAAGTTATCAATGAGGAAAAGTATAGGAAGTAGGATTTCAGTTTGGATAATAAAAAATACCTGGAGAATATTTATATTGTTGAAGTATATAATCTTAAAATGGTCATATTAGAATCTAGAATAAAGGAATATCTGTTAAATTGTTAGACAATTATGTCAGGCCTCTGAGCCCAAGCCAAGCCATCGCATCCCCTGTGACTTGCCCGTATAAGCTCAGATGGCCTGAAGTAACTGAAGAATCACAAAAGAAGTACAAATGCCCTGCCTCACCTTAACTGATGACATTCCACCACAAAAGAAGTGAAAATGGCCGGTCCTTGCCTTAAGTGATGATATTATCTTGTGAAATTCCTTTTCCTGGCTCATCCTGGCTCAAAAAGCTCCCCTACTTGAGCATCTTGTGACCCCCACTCCTGCCTGCCAGAGAACAACCCCCCTTTGACTGTAATTTTCCTTTACCTACTCAAATCCTATAAAACGGCCCCACCCTTATCTCCCTTTGCTGACTCTCTTTTCGGACTCAGGCCGCCTGCACCCAGGTGAAATAAGTAGCCATGTTGCTTACACAAAGCCTGTTTGGTGGTCTCTTCACATGGACACGCATGACAAATTATAGTTGTAGTTGTGATAAAGAGCATAAGGATTCTGGCAAGGATTAGAGAAAAATCCGAAATCTTGGCTTACCTTTTGTTTTTGCTACTTTATAGTTATTAATTTCATGAAAATCACTTAAATTCCTTGAGATGATTTTCCCATCTCCCATTTGAGGAATGATGTGAGCATAAAAGAGAAGACACTGGCTAGGTGTTTTTTAGCATCTCAGTTGAATTGAACTGTATAAATTGAGTCAGGAGTGAAAAGAACCCATAAATTGCTTTGAAGTAAAATACAAGGAAGAAAGTAGATTAGAAGCTATTCTACTCTTCATAATTTAGGTAAGATACAAGTTGAAGTTCTGTGCAAGCTACTTGCCAGGTGAATAGCTTTTGCCTGTCATTGGAATATGAACTTAAATCAGTGAAGTGCAAGATATAGGGTAGATAGAGGGCAATTATAGACAGGGATAATGCCTGTAAATTTTAATAAATAATCCCACAAAATCCCCTGAATGACAGCAATTACTAGGTGACTTCAAACTCCTCAGAGAAATTCCTTGTGAATCCTCAAGTGGGTGTTCTGGCCAGTCAAGTTAAGGGGGATAATTTCACACTAGATTTGGTCTCTCTTTCCTATGGAGTAAAGTCCTGCACTGTGTCTGATAGTACTATTTCTTGTGTGAAGTAGTGAAAGATGGTATGTTAGGTAGACTTTTACAACTGATGATTTCTTCAGTTAGAGACAGTGCTTTCTTTTTTTATTCAACTTGCTTTCCGTGCTCATTAAAGCCTCACACTATGTCCGGCAGCAAGTTGTCACTTAGCAAATATTTATTGATTTAAGTAGGGAAGCTGTGTGATGAGTGAGTGGAGACATCTTATGACTGGGTTTAGGAGTGTTCTCGAGTAAACCAGGGCTGCATTTATACCCTATTTCCTTTAGTTAATAACTGTGTGACTTTGGCTAAGTCATTTATTTATTCTGTACTTTGGTTTCCCTTTTGTAAAATTATCAGAATAATAGTACATATTTCAGAGAGTTGCTCCGAGGATTAAATGATGTGACGCATAGAAAGCACTTGGCACGGTACCTTTTGCAAAGTCAAGGCTCACTAAAGTTAACTATTTTACTTATTATTTATAGACAATTATGGTGAAACAGAGAAGGAGGTAATTGCCTTGAACTGAATGGAGAGTTCAGGGAAGGCATTAGAGAAAAGGTGACATTGCAAATTATTGATAGAAATGTGGGCATCCATGTAAGAGAGCTTGGGAGCTTTGCTAGTTCATGCAAAAATGGCATGTTCGGGGGATAGTTTGATTTGGCTGGATATCAGGGGATGTGTTGGAAGAAAAATCTTGAAATGTAGGCAAAGGAAATATGATGTAGCACATTCGATATCAGGCAAAGGATTTTATATCAGAATGTGCATTTTCAAAAGGCAACTGTGGCACCAGACTGCACATAGAATTGGGGAAACTAAATTTGTTTGGATAGTTGGTGAGTATTGAAAATGTTGAGTCTAGAGATGAGTCAGATGAGCATTAGTGGAGATAGGGAGTAAGGGACGAATTCTAGTGCTATATAGGTGGTATAAACAAATGAACTTTGGGAGGAAGGAAGTAAGACACCTGGCAGCTAGCCTGTGATTGGCCCATGTCTTTTACCAGGGGTATGTCTTGTGGGGAAACAAGAGGAAATAGGTGACCCAGTCTAATCTCCATGTCAACTGGCTGGCCAAGTAAAAGATGAATGATATTTCTAGAAGGAAGAGACCTTATCTAGTGAAGCCCTTTACCATATATCCCTAGTTAGGGGATGTCTTTTAGTAAGTAAGTACAGAATCTATGGGGTATGGCTCACTGGAGAATATCATATAAACCATTTTTCTTTGGGAGTGTAAAATGTAGACTTATATACTCACGTCTGTGAAGAGCTCCATAAAACCTCCCTTGAATTACTCATCAGTCATTCTGGGTCAGAGAATGAATGTCCCATGTGGGACAGAAGAAACTGGGAAACCGAATAGGATGTCCCAGACCTCTCTTCGTTTCATCTAGTCCTGCACTTTTGAAATTTTTAGTGAAAGTTTATACTCTTATCTCCAATTCATGGGAGTCTGATTAGATCATCTGCTTCTGTGTTTTAGGTCAGACTTTATGATCTATTGGATGTGGAGAAGACTGAGAAAAAGATATAGGGAATGACTCCAGAGTTGGTGATAAGTAGAGAGGGAAGATAATGGGATTGATCTCATTTGTGGATTCTTAGTGTGGGTGTTATGAAGAACAGATCAGAGCTAGTTAATGCTGATAAAAGCATAGTTGATGCAACCAGTTGCTTCTTCCAGAATGGGTAAAAAAATAAATAAAGCTGTATTAGTCTGAGGTACTTGTAGTGGTATCACCTGGGATGCTGGTAAAAATTGAGCATTTGTTCCCTACTGAATTCACATCTCTGGGGATAGTGCTTCGGATATTCTCTAAGAGGCCTCCCATATTGTTTTAGAACATGTTTAATATAAACAGGAGGATTCTGAGAAAAATTATGGTCTCACTAAACTATTAAGTGAAAAGAGGACAGAGATCTGTATGTATAGAATGCTATTAACCATATTTAAAAAGAAGCAAATAAATGTCCATTCATTAAAAAACATGAAAGGAAATGCACTTAATTTTATCTATGTTGTAGGATAATGGATATAAATAACTTATGCTTTTTTTACAAATCTTTTAATTGCAGCTTTTATTTATTTTATAATTAAAATAAATTGTAATTATTAAAAAAAGAAGAGCTAATAAATAATATCTATTTCTATATAGCAGATTGTAGATGTACAGAAATAAAATACTGGCTTCAATAAAATGTTTTAATAAGGATAAAAGAGAGAAAGGACATGAAGACTTTTTAACTTGAGTTAGATATAGAGGGAAGGGAATTTGAGAGGAACATGTAAAAGCAGACCTTTGTGAAAATCAAATCTCATGTTCTGTATTTCATAATTTTGTCTAGGGAAGCCCATGCTCTTATATTCCAGAGATTACAGATGTTCAAGCTCTCGACTTTTAGCCACTTTTTTGACCAACAGCTAAACTGTCAAGGTGTCATGGAACAAATAAGAAAAAATTACAAATCATTTAACAGAATCAATACGGTGATGTGAAGGAAACATCGGTCTGAAAAATGCTAGGGTCACAAATCCCAGTTTTGTTAAGAAAATCCAAAAGACCATCTTAGAGGAATGACTGAAAAATGCCATGTATTTCTGGTCACCTGAGTATATCTGTCAAAGGGTATCTGAATAAGAATTGGATACAGAAGACTAGAATATTCTTTGGAAGACAAAGAGTAAGGATTTTGTTGTTGTTGTTATTGTTTTTTAAATTAAATTTTTCATGAAGCTCAGCCTTGCCAGATTCTAGTGACTGTATCAAATTCACAGATATTGATTGGGTAATCATTATAGACTGGACTCTTGAAAGAAGGGTATGAAAATGTTTGTATCATAGATATCATCCTTACCTTAGGGAATTTACAATATAGGGGGAGAAACAAAATAAATAAGATCTTGATCCTGAAGATAATAGCAAATATTAAAGATACTGAGACAAGGGAAGACATGAAGGGAGTGGATTGTAACAAGAAAGACCTTTGGGAAAAGGGATGGATAGGAGAGAAACTGAAGAAATAATTATTGTGCTTTTGTGAGAATGGGAGTATATGAGAACTTTCTATGCTTTCTATTCAGTTTTGCTGTGAACCTAAAACTGCTCTAAAATAGTTTATTAATTTAAAAGAAACAAAAACAAATTTTAAAAATTAAGAGGGATTAACTTTATCAGTGGTTGCTTAATACCTCTTCTTACATATCATAGTTTTTATTGGTATTGTAAATTGTATTTTAAAAATTTGGTTATTGAAGTACAGTTTGTTTTTATATAATGATTTTGTATTCATTTTTTACTTCTAATAAGTTCGTAGGTTCTCTTAAATATTCTGTGTAAATAATCATAGAGTCTGCAATTAATGACAAGAAAAAAAGAAAGAGAAATAACCGTCCAGGCTTATAGACTTGTGATTACTGAGTGCAAGGGAGGTGGGGAGGTAGAGTAAAAGGTGAGTCTAATGCTTCAGTGGTTAGTGCCTAAGAGAGCTTACTGGAATATGGAAGTTGAGAGGAAAAACTGATTTAGGAGCAGGAGGGAAATAGTGAGTCTAGTTTATTATATTACATTGGATATTAAAGTCATAACCAAATCCATGAGATTTTTTGCATCTATTGTCTTCAAAACATGCCCTCATGGAAGGAGGTTTACCAATAAACATTCTAGATAGAAGGATCACCAAGGGGAGACAAAAAGGTTGGTGATGGAGCACAATTTGGCTCCACATATTTTTCTGGTCACTAATTCAGGACAACAAAGATAGGCCATACGCTATGTACACATATTTGCTCCACCTCTAGAACTACTAGTTCAGAATTTCATGGGTTGTAACATACTCCCTTTCCAACTTGTGTAATTACTCTAATACAACTTTCTTTCAATATATACTTTCTTTCAATCCGTCTGTCTTTTGTTCACTGCTCTTGTTATTTAGTTTAGATTACAGTTTTATAACTGCAGTGACACTCCTGGAAATATCCTGAACACTCTTGCTCTTCTGTCTTTTTTCTTTTTTCCAATTCTTCTTCTGACCCTAACTATGGGTACATAACGAAATGAAGGCAGAAATAAAGATGTTCTTTGAAACCAATGAGAACAAAGATACAACATACCAGAATCTCTGGGACACATTTAAAGCAGTGTGTAGAGGGAAATTTATAGCACTAAATGCCCACAAGAGAAAGCAGGAAAGATCTAAAATTGACACCCTAACATCACAATTAAAAGAACTAGAGAAGCAAGAGCAAACACATTCAAAAGCTAGCAGAAGGCAAGAAATAACTAAGATCAGAGCAGAACTGAAGGAGATAGAGACACAAAAAACCCTCCGAAAAAATCAATGAATCCAGGAGCTGTTGTTTTTGAAAAGATCAACAAAATTGATAGACCACTAGCAAGACTAAGAAAAGATCAACAAAATTGATAGACCACTAGCAAGACTAATAAAGAAGAAAAGAGAGAAGAAACAAATAGACACCATAAAAAATGATAAAGGGGATATCACCACCGACCCCATAGAAATTCAAACTACCATCAGAGAATACTATAAACACCTCTACGCAAATAAACTAGAAAACTTAGGGGACCTATTAGCAACCTTTCCCTGCTATAACCAACCAGCCTAGAACCACTGGAGGATCACCCAGTAGAGCAGTTTATTTCTACTAAATATCCATGAAGATCAGCTTAAAATAGACCTTTAGCACTGGGTGACAGTTCTCCTTTGATTCTATGGTAAAACTTCTAATTTTCACAGTGCATTCTTACTGTAACTTTATTGTTTGTGTTTTTTTAGAAACGCCCAGTTACATCACCCATTCCTGACCATCAGTCTCAGTAAATGTCTTTGTCTTTTTCTTAACAGAGAAAAGGAAAGCCATTGCAATTTATTCATCTTCCTACTCTTCTTGCTGCCAGGGATATAAACCTATCCACACTGAACCCATCTTATCTGCTGTCCCTTCTGTTCTAATAGTAGAGGAACTATCCCTTCTATCCTAGGACAGTTATTCCATTCCATGCTTTGGGCTCTATTACCTGCAATCTTGCTAGAAATATTATATTAATGATTATTCCTTTTATTTTTGGACATGCAATGTCTCTCCCTCTCAAATATATGTTTCCCATTACTTTTTAAACTTGCCAGAGTTCCTTTAATTCAAAACAATAATGAAATGTCCACAAAGTTATTCCTTATGTTTAACCAACTATCACCCTACCCAGCTGAACTTTTTAAATGGTATATATTTTTATGCTAGTGTTTTCATTTTTTGTTTTCTGTTGATTCTCACATCTCAGCACATGCCAATTTGGCTTATTGTCCTCAGCATGCCTCCAAAACAGCCCTTTCAATGGTCTCCACTATTTTCTATCCATGCCTTTAAATCCAGTAGGTATTTCTTTCCTTGCTTATTTCCACATCTTATAAGCATTTGATACTGATGACTACTCTGACTTGAAACACACCTCCTCTTTGCTTCTGTGCAGGATTGTTACATATGACTGTTCAGCTTGTGCCTAAATTAGGAAAAAAAATCTAATATGTGATCCCTTGCCCAATACTTGTACAAGAGCATGGACCAGTGTCAAGATAAGCGAAGAGTAGATTTTTAAAAAAAATCCATCCAGAAGGGATACTTTTAGGGTCCTTGATTTTATGACACAACACTGCTTATCTCTTTGGCTCTTCCTTTTGTTTCCTTTGTAGGTTCATAATTCTCTACCTACCATTTAGATACTGGAGTTATTTTAGTTCTTCACTGTCTCCCTTCTCACCATCCCCATGCCACCCAGAGATCTAATCACCATGATGCAATGATTATTTGTGGGCAAATGACTCCCAAATTTATATCCATGGGATGGACTTCTCCTTTGAGTGCCATACCTACTCGTATACCCAGACCTACTAGAAATTTCCATGTTAATATATAAGTGGCATGTTTGGTTTAATATTTCTAAGTTAAGCCCCAAATTTTTAATCTCCCTCCTTCTCTGTTATTTGGCAATATCTGCTTATATTTCAGTGTGGCCTTCAAATGACCATTCTGTGCCTTCTGATACACAGACCAAAAATTTATTAATCTGCTTTGAGACATTCCTCTACTTGTTTTCCTTTTAGAGTCGAAAGGAAGTATATGTATTTTCTAGTTTAGAAGGATTGAATCTGAGGTACAGGGACCTCTTGGAGGTCTGTGGATACTTGACATTTGTTTTACAATTTTATGTGTATAATCTTGTGTACACTTTTAGGAGAGAAGGAAGTTCCTAATGTTCATGAGATTCACTCAAATGTAACATTTAAAAAAATGTTTTCATCAAATTTTGTATTTATATTAAAAAAATTTATGATAGAATGAATTTCTTTTACGCTTGTTTGGACAAACTAATTTCCATTATGTTTCATGTTCTCTCGTCTGTCTCTGAATTGTAATTTCATTATTACTCAACCCAATCCCCTAGGCCTATTTTACTTTTCAAAGTAATAATTAGGCCTCCACTACTATCATAAGATGTCAAAAATGACAAGGGAAACATTGTACATTTATTAACTTCATAGTATTATTTTTCATAGTAAGGTCTAATCATTTGGAATACTCTTGTATGTGGTATTAAAAGGTGAAAATCCAGTGTTATTTTTTTCTATCTACTATTTTTTTTCTTTTTAATCTATGCTGTGACATTACTCATTACTTTGACTTGTGATATAAACTTACTTGTATATTAAGTTCTCTTGCATGCTTTGGAGAATTTCTGAGTCTCTCTACTTGGTTTCATTTGTCTTTTTTTTGTTAATATTATATACTATTTTTATTAGTGTGGTTTTGTGCATTCTTTCTTAAGTCTTACTTTGCAGATTTCATTTTCCAGTATGAAGAGTATTTTATTGCTGGTTATATCCTGTGGATGGTTATTTGGTGATTTCCAGTGCAGAGAGATATTCATGAGTTTTATAAATTGATCTTTTATCACACTCTTTTGTAAATTTCAATAGTTTGCCTGTTAATTCCATTTTTTTTCTATTTTAGACCATTATATTATCTACATTTTGGTTTTATTCTTTCCCTTCTAATATTTCTACTTTTATTTCTTTTTTTTTTATAGAACTTGCTAGGATTTATAGTAATACCCAAAGCATATCTAATATTACAGTTCTTAGAATTCTTATAATTTTGTGATTCCCCTAAAATTCAATATTTTATATGAATTATATATAAAATTATATATAATATTACTGTAAAAGGAATGTGTGTAAAGGTTTTCCCTTGAATGTAATGTTTAAGCATAATGTTTACTTTAGGTGTTTGGTTCATAACAATCACCAAGTTTAGGATATTCTCTTCTATTCCTAGTTTTCTAGGAATGGACTTATTTTGTAATCATAAGTAAGTTTTAAAATGTATATTCAATTTATTTTCCTCTGTCTCTTGAAATAATTTTATGCTTTCTCTTTGTTAGTCTACTAGTATAGTGAATTGGTGCATTTTTGTACTAAAATCATCTTTATAAATCTGGATAAATCTTTATCATATTTTAATGCAGTTTTTCATTTGGCTAATATCTCATTTTGGAATTTGCACATATATTCATAATTGAATAGGCTTATAATTTTTTTACTATCTTTACCTAATTTTGGAATGAATATTATGCTACATGGAAACTAGATGTTTTTCTTTCTCTGTTTTTACTTAAAAGGTATGAATTACTTGTTCCATGATAGTTCAGTGGAATGCAACTAAAAATCAATACAACTAGGGAATTTGGGGGAGAAGAGACTTGCCTTTTCAAGTTCTTTAATACTTATATTCAAGTTTTTAATTTCCTTTTATACCAATTTGAAATTTTTATGTTTTTCCAGAAATAATATCTTTTGTCTAGGTTTTCAATTTCCACACCAAATGGGTACTCATAATATTATTTTATCATTTTAATCTCTTTATATGTCAATAGTTATTTCTCTGTCAACTCTGTTTTTTGGTTATTTCTGTTACCTCTCTCTTTCTCTTTTTCTCTCCCATCCTACTCTGTGCTCTTCCTCTCTCGTTCTTATGTCATTCTTACTCTGAATTTTGTTCACTCATTTTGGATTAGTTTGTCAGAGTCTATTCATCTATTAACCTCCTTAAAGCTTCTAGTTTTCAAACTTTTCCTAATTTTTTGGTGGATTTTATTTCTATTGGTTTTTACTAGCATCCTTATTATTTTCTTCCTCTGTTTCACTGGGTTTCCTCTGTTGCCTTTTCAGAGCTTAATGATTGGCTCAGTTTTTTTTCTAACCCTTTTTCTTTCTTGATGGACATACTTAAAATAACTTTCCTTTTATATAGTACCTTATAAATATCTCATACATTTTTACATGTATTATTCAGCTTAAATTCTCTTATAATTTTTGTTTCCTTTTTAGTATATGTTATCTAGTAGTCTTTTACTTGGTTTCTAGACACATTTTTTCTAATTCCTCTTGTTATTTATCGCTAATTTTTATTGTCTTTGGTTAGATATCTTTGATATAGATACGCTGTCACTGCTGGTTTCTGTCTGGCAAGTGGTATGGTACAGACAATGACTCTTGCAAGACAATGTCCAGGAGATGCACTAGCTGGATCCCTCCTCAAATTATCCTCTGATGCTGTGCCTGGCAACTCTTGGCCACAGGGTGTCATCATCCCACAAGGATGTTTCCCAGACTTCTTTTTTTTTTTTTAATTATACTTTAAGTTCTAGGGTACATGTGCATAACGTGCAGGTTTGTTACATATGTATACTTGTGCCATGTTGGTGTGCTGCACCCATCAACTCGTCAGCACCCATCAATTCATCATTTATATCAGGTATAACTCCCCAATGCAATCCCTTCCCCCTCCCCCCTCCCCATGATAGGCCCCAGTGTGTGATGTTCCCCTTCCTGAGTCCAAGTGATCTCATTGTTCAGTTCCCACCTATGAGTGAGAACATGCGGTGTTTGGTTTTCTCTTCTTGTGATAGTTTGCTAAGAATGATGGTTTCCAGCTGCATCCATGTCCCTACAAAGGATGCAAACTCATCCTTTTTTATGGCTGCATAGTATTCCATGGTGTATATGTGCCACATTTTCTTAATCCAGTCTGTCACAGATGGACATTTGGGTTGATTCCAGACTTCTTACAATGATGAATAGATTGCATTGATAGATTTAATTCCTCAGATCTATGGCTCCCTCTATCTTTTGTCCTAAGGGTGAATACTGCTTCCCCAGTATTCACCCATCTTGTGCTAGTCTGCCATCTTGTCAGTAATAACCAGAAGCTACTGGTATTTTTTATTCATTGATTCTTTAAACATTCATCAACTACTGCCTAAACATTGATAATGTCCAGAATGGTTCTAGGTGCTGAAGATTAAGTGGCAAAAAGACACATTAAACATCTGCCTCTTGGCGCTTGCACTTTTATTGGTAAAAAATATATTGCTTCCAAGCCAAAATGAAAGATCTCATTTTTATTAAATGAAAAAGTAACTGATTTGTTAGATTTAATTTTAATGTAAGCATTGCTATATGATATTTAGTTTCAAGAGAGGTGGAAGACTGGCTGACGGCAGCATTTTCTCTGTTACTTTTTGTTCTTTCAGATGCAGGTAGGACGACATTAGTAAATCACATTTAATTGTAGAATTAATCTATGGTAAATGGATTCTTCCTTTCTTCCTTATCCAAATCAGAATGTTTAGGCTACAGGAGTATATTAGTTTGCTAGGATTCCCTAAACAAAGTACCACAGACTGGATGACTTAAACAACAAAAATTCCCCACAATTTTGGAGGCTAGAATTCCAAAATCAATGTGTAGACAGTGTTGGTTTCTTCTAAGGCCTCTCTTAGTGGCTTGCAGATGGTCATCTTCTTCTGGTGTCTTCACATGGTATTTCCTCAGTGTGTCTGTGTCCCAGTCGCTTCTTATAATACCAGTCATATTAGATTAGGGCTATCCTAATGATCTCATTTAACCTTATTTACCTCCTTAAAGACCCTATTTCCAAATGCAGTCATGTTTTGAGGTACTGAGGATTAGGACTTCAAGATGAATTTGGGGGGGTAGGGAACACAATTCAGTCCATATCAATGGGAATTGGGTAACAACAAAGTATTTATTAATGCTATTATAGCAAATGTTCCTGGTAGATATTTTATATGATTAAATTAGTAGAACTATATATCATGTCCAATGTGTTTAGAGTTGATATTTTTAGGGTTTATATCGTTTTCATGTTTTTGGAGTTGATTTTGTAGGGAAGCATTCATGTGACTCTCTGTTTAGTTTTTCTGGGCTAAAGTCTGAAATAATTGCTAAACTTACTTTTTGTGGACACACCTGACTTATAGAGAGAAAAACCTCATACATTATATAAAACAGGAAGTTGTATAATGCTTTCAGTAGATATTTCCCAAACCGTATGCAGGTGCCTTTAATAGTCTGTAAAACTTCATTCTTCTGTACTAATTTCTGTCATTAAATATAGAGGTGAAATTGCTTGGCGGAGAAAAGAAAATGGCTGTTTATGCTGTGTATATATGATGGTCTGTCTAACTGTATGAAAAAACAGGGACCTACACTGGGTTGAGCGTGAGAACAGTTGGTTAGGACATGCCTGATACTACGTATAGAGACAAATACAGCTAAATGGCCAGACTGGTGAATGACCAGAGGAAGTGTTGGGGAATGGTGGTGAGAGACCCAGGATTCTCTTCTTAAGTCCATAGATAGGTCTTTAGAAAAAACTGACTAACCCAGACTGGTAAACAGTGTCACCCTGTTGATTTTACACAGTGATATTCATGATAATGGCATCCATAATTTATGACATTCATTGTATAAAATCAAACTAGAACCCATTTTTGCTGGACTAAAGATGGATAATGTTAGACAAAACTTATAGAAACTATCTACCCAATACTGGTTTAGTAGATATAAGTTCAAGATGAAATTATATCATTTAAATATTGTTTTGCCATTAGCACCTGAAAATATGTAAGCTGTCTCTGAATAAGCTTTACTATAGAATCAAGTCACATGAATAATTCAGAGGTCTTGTTAAATACCTGTTCTAAAAATTAAATCTCTTCAGATAAAAATTGAGAATGTGACTTCAGAATGGAAAATCTATGAATCTGCTGATTAAAACATTCTTCTTTTTATGGTTTAAGAAGCTCACCTTCTGTTCACAACTCAGTGGAATTCAAAAAGCTTTCATTTTTTTCCTTACTCTTCAAGTAAACAATAATCTCATGGTACATTTATTACTTCCTTTATTTCCTGTTAACTTTCCACCCTTCATTTGTCTTTAACATTCTGGGTTTGCCTTTAAAGGGAGATGAATTTACTGTCTCTTGTGGGCCATTGTCAAGAACTTCTTCCAGCTTAACAGAACAGAGGAATTGGGTCACTTTTTATTAAGCAGACAGAATTGTAGACATTTTCTGGAATCACAGCTGTGTCAGTTAATGAACTGCCAAGAAGCTCTTGTTTCTCTGATATCTTGACAGTTCACTAAATAATTAACAGCATAGCTGTTTTTACTAATAGATTATTTTGCATTTATAGTGTTGTCATTGTTTGCTTTAAACATTTCCATAGAGGAAAACAGTGTAATGTGTTCTGTGTAATGGGTATTTACTGACTGAACAAAATAAATGAGTCTACTTTATTAATTTAGGTCAGACTTTCTCAACCAAGGTACTATTGAGATTTTGGGCTCAGTAATTCTTTGTTTTGGGAGGACTAACTTGTGTGAGATGTTGAGCATCAACCCTGTCCTCTAGCCAACAGATGCTAGTAACACATTCTCCTCCTCCCCTCCTTAGTTGTGACAATGAAAAACATTCCCAGATTTTCAAATGTTCCCTGGGGGGCAAAACTGCCCTGGTTGCGAACAGCAGACCTAAATAAATGTTGAAATTTACTTTGGAAACGGAAACAGACAAATTTACGGTTGGTAAAATGGAATTTTGGGAGGGTCAGTCTCTTTTCTATCCAACAACAACACAACATTAGTAACAGCAACCACAACGGCCACTTCTGCCATCCTGAAACTGAGGATATGAAAAGAATATTAGCTGGAAATGAGCCAACTGTCAAGTACTATCCTAGGCCTTTTGAGCTACTTCATTTAATCTTCATTTAATCTAATAGTCCTATGAGGAGATGATTGTTAGTCTCATTCTACTGCCATAGAAATTAAACTCAGCATTTAATAGGTGTTATAGTTCAGATGAAACCATCTAGCACTATCCCCAAACTCCTCTTCTTCCTATCTCATTCTGCTATACCCTGAAACCACCTTCTTCTGCAAGTTGTACTATTTCTGTCAATGATCACATGGTTCAAAGCAATTAAGGGTTATATTCTGTTTTAATTTATATTTTTTGTATTTGCATATATTAATAAAATTATTACCTCTACTCCAGATGTAATATATTTTCCCTTTTAAATAATTACAATAAAAGATGGGGGAGAAGGGCTTACTTAAACTACATCTACCCTTCAAGGAATTCTAATATAGATTCTTCCTTGGCTATGGATGTTAGTTCTGTCTCCTGTTCCTCCTTCCCATTTACACAAACTAAAAATCACACTAATAAATATATCTCAAAGGTACACACTCCAACAACTGATAATGGAAAAAAGAAAATCCTCATATTATATATACTTAATTCTTAAATTATAAGAACTTTGTTCTAATAACAAAATTTGATAGATTTAAATTGAGCACTTTCTATCATTTCCTTTGAGAGAGGGATCTGATAAGCAACCAAATGGCTAGTAAGTACATGTAAAAGCTAAGAGGGCCAAAATCTTCAGCTAAAGGTATGAATGCCAAGTATGATTCTATTTCATAGCCAAAGAATGCAGTTTGTTTCATTAAGTGTAGAAATGTAGAAAGATATTGCTAAGAAATCAAAGAAAGAATGAATGGCATGTATTTCAGGAACAGTTAATTAATGCCCATGCACAGTTCAGATGATTATTATTCAGCACAGAATAATTTAAATAAGGAAATAAAAGCAGATACACAGATAAAATTAGAAACCATGAGCATTATTATGAATAGGCCATTGTGATTTTTTTTTCTATAAAAATTCTGGGCTTTCTCCCAATAGTAGCTCCATCAAAAATTGGGACATCAGCAACAGATGTTGCATGGTTCTTTTCCCCATGATTTCCAAGGATTTTGTCTGTTATAAAAGGTGGGTAGGGGGTAGGTAGTGACATGATACCCCTATGGTGCATATGTTATAATTTAACCTTTGCGAATCTGTTTGAGTAAGGGCTCTCCAAAGCCTAATATTCAGCGATTTATTCCATCCATTGGAAGGAAATATGTATACTATATGTCACACTCATTAAATATCATAAAACCAGAGAATATGAGAAAGCCCAGCAATATTATATCTCTTGCCTCGGCATCACCCAGGGTTCTTGTTAAAAGGTTCATATGTCTGGGCTCTACAAGAGATATACTGAATCAGAATCTCTGTGGGTATACCTGGAAATTTGCATTTTAAATAATATTTTCCTGGTGATACTTATGCATGTTTAAAATTTAAGAACATTTAAAGTATGAGGTCATGTGGTCATCAAAATGAGATGCGCACACTCCAGGGAATGCACCAAATCATCTAGTGGGAAACAGAAAGAAAACGATAAGATTTTCATGTATGTATCTCTTTTGTAGTCTTTAAAATTTTTATATGTTTTTGTAGTTTTATAGTACAGAGTACAATAGTAGGTATATTGAGGCTGTGTGCTTAAAAATGGCTTTATGATAGGGAGTCAAATAGTTTGGAGACAACTAATCCTCTTGCTTTCAGGAAAACCCACTTATACTATTTCAGTCATCTGAATTAAAGCAAAAGATACAACTTTAAGAGAATCTTTCGGGAGAGATTCTGAAACTCTCTTGCCTTTCTATTAGAAAGTCACGGCCTTTTTTTTTTTTTTTTTTTAATTCCTCTTCTATAAAGCACTTTTATTTGGATGACAGTCATCCTAGTTGAGATCCACTAACCCTACTCTATTTTAAACTATTTAATTTCACTTCTGTTTGAGTCTTTATTTTTTGACTCTTTTAGCTCTTCTGACACTCTTATAATCCTTCCCTATGTCTCTCTACACTTCTATAATATTATTATGTGAATTGCTCTGTTAGAAACGATTGTTTTATTTCACAAGGGAGATGTTCTCAGGATATTTCTGATCTTTTCTTTGAACATTTGTGTTCCTGGAGGAGAAACCTGGAAGAAGGTGTAAAATTCCCCTATATTTGCAGGTCCTAGGGGTGTCACTCTCTCTTGCCAGTTAACAGAAGTGTCCAACAATCCAGCAAACATCTACTTCAAGGGTGTCAAATCATGGTCTACTCTGTGATTACTGCCAATAAACTTCTCTTGAAACACATCTGTGGCCGTTCTTTTCACCTGTTAGTTATGTCTATTTTGTGACCAAGTCTGTATGGCCTCTAAAGCTGGAAATACTTTTTATCTGGCCCTTTAAAATAAAAAGTTTGCAGATTCTTGATTTTTTTCTTTCCATTGTCCACATGTATTTCGACCAATTATGTTATTGCTTAACTTAATGTCTCTTCTTGTAAACACCTGATACCAGAGATTTTGGGCAAGTTGGTTACCCTGTGCCCTTCACACTCAGATAATTAAAAGTTATCAGCCTTCTGTTTGTCCATAACTTTTTGTTTAAAGTTTTGAGTGATGGTCCTTCATTGTCTATATCTCTAAGTGGCACCCTAACGTCTCTGTCCTCCCTTGAGTTGTTTCTTTTTCTTACAGTTTATCTGTTAATGAACCTGAGTAATTCAACTGGTGGATTTTTCTGCAGTTTGTTGATTTTGTGTAGTATTAAAAGCATGCCTTGTTTTCTGAGATTTCTTGGCTTGGTCCTCAAACTTTTCTTTATTCTGTGCCTTCTCATTCCTTTTTCATTTTTATCTCTTCACTGCTAACTTTCTACTCCACGCTCAGCAGTTTTTCCTCAATATGGAGTCCAGTTCAGAAAGGTATCTTGGAAGCTTCCTTTCTTTTTTTTTTTTTTTTTAATTTTTTATTTTTATTATGCTTTAAGTTCTAGCGCACACGTGCACAACGTGCAGGTTTGTTACATAGGTGTACATGTGCCATGTTGGTTTGCTGCACCCATCAACTCGTCATTTACATTAGGTATGTCTCCTAATGCTATCCCTCCCCCAGCCACCAAACCCCCGACAGACTCCGGTGTGTGATGTTCCCCTCCCTGTGTCCAAGCATTCTCATTGTTCAGTTCCCACCTATGAGTGAGAACATGTGGTGTTTGCTTTTCTGTCCTTGTGGTAGTTTGCTGAGACTGATCGTTTCCAGCTTCATCCATGTCCCTTCAAAGGACATGAACTTATCCTTTTTTATGGCTGCATAAATGTGGCACATGTACTCCATGGAAGGTTCCTTTCTAGAAGTTACAGTATTCAACTATTCCAGCTCTGTCAGCTTTTATAGTAGGACTCTTGCACTAATACCCTAATGAAGGGAAAACCCCTGCCATGCAGTCAGTTGCCTTTTATAACTGACCCCTGGCCGAAGGTTACTCATTGAGTAACTCATTGAGAAGTCAATGAGTAACTAATGGCTATTCTGGGGTTCCTTTGTTCTTGGGACCTCAGTTGCTCTATTGATTTCCTCTGTTTCTTTTCACATATTGATGATGCCAGAATGGTCTTTTAGCTGTTGGTGATTTGAATGTACCCACTTTTACTTCAGGGCTTTGCAAAATATTTGCCACCTAATTTTAGGAAATTTTGTCTATGGGTTTTGGGGTTTGCTAACTAGTGACTCTGTATGTTTTTATTTGGAGATTTGGAATATTCAAAATTATGTTTTCACTGCTACCACCATTTTCTCAGAATTTCTGATTCATTTTTGGATTAGCTAAGTATATTAGAATATGTTGAATATTATAATGTTTAAAAAGAATAGTAAAACAATTTGAGTTTTATTAAACACAGCCATGGTTGGGTTATATAAAAGGTAGTTGTCATGTGAACAAACTGGTAATACATACGTACTTTTAAAAATTATAGTAATGGTAACTACTTTTTTGATTATTTACTCTTACGTGCTGTGCTTAGCACTTTGTATGCGTTATCTTAATTAACCGTAGCAGATGCATAGTATCTGTTTTTTCCATTTCACAGATGAGAAGACGGAGGCTTAAAGAGCTTAAATGTGATTTGGTCAAGGTAACACAACTGGTAAACTGAAAACTGAAATTCTGTGAAAGGCATGTCTAATTCTAAAGGCCACGCCTCAATCACTGTAGTATTTGCTCAGCAAGATTTTTAAAAATTTTTTTCTTTCTTCTTTATTTTCTTATCCACTGCTTTAATCCTTTATATGAGCTTCTAAAAATAACTACTTGATAGTTTCGTAGCTTCTTCCATGCCTTCTAATGTTGATCTGATCCCTTGCTTAAGTATAGGCATACAAAACAAAAAATATTAAAACCTCTGTGATAAGTTATACTTGGTTAGAAAGACATTTGAATGGACAATATTACAGGAGAAAATTTCAATGATTCCTCCATTGGTTCTTATTTTTTGCCTCATTTTCAATTCCTCTACTGCCCATTACAAATCCTTTGCTCTAGCCATGTCTATTTAATCATTTTCTATAGGGTTACCATTCAGTTTCACTCTTGTCTTTACTCATGTTACTCTCTCATAATTAATGTTTACTCTTTCCATTGTCATCCTTTAAAGCCACATATTTAGGTGGCCTTCCCTGTGAAGCCTCTCTCAATTTTCTCCATTGCGGAGGCATAATTCATGGCTCGTTGCTGGTCCTCACACAGTCTTTGGAAAGGATCTGTATCATAGCATTCATCAAACTGTATTTGAATGAGTTGTATATCTGTCTGCTCTGCTAGACATTGAGATTACTGAGGATTGGGTCAATTTCTTACTCATCTTTCTAACCCCAGAGCCTCCCTAAGTGCCCAGAACACAGTAGTTATTAAATCAGTTTTGTTGGATAATACCATTAGTATTAGAGAGATTATGTTGGTAGTTAATGAGACTTGTGTAGCTTCATGGAAAGCAAACACTTAACAATGGCATACTTACTTAGTCCTTCTGTTATGGAAGGACTTCCTTCCCATTTGGAAAATGGTGCACAGGTCTTAGGGCAGCTTGTTCAGGCAGTAGGTCCAGTAGATATAGTTGGCTAATGCCAACTTATTTAGTCCTTTTGTTATTCTTTTTCTAATAACATTTATTCAAAGTATGATTAAATAAGCATGTTTACCTATCTTTATCACAAAATTAACTTTTTATTTTATATGGCAGTTCTCTGAGAATTACCTGAGTGCAAATAATATTCTTTCCATGAAGCTCCTCTTGCCCAGCAAAATGAAATATTTTTAATTAACATTTGTAATCAGCTTTTCCTATTCTTGGGTCTAATGGTTTATATTCATTTAAACAAATTGAATTTTAAAGAGAAATTAAACACCACAATTATAAAGCCAAATTTAGATTGATTTTTTTCTTTTTTCTCCAACCTCACATACTTCGTTAATGACAGCAACTTATATTCCCACAAGTTATTTATTCATGCACCAATTTAACAAATCAAATATGTAGTGAAAGCTAGTGAGTGTCATCTCTAAATGGATCTAAAATTTGTCCAAATTGGTAGTGATGGACCTCTTTGGTTAAGGCTCTACTTTGATTTTTGAAACTACAATGAGACAGAAATTTTAGGACATCAAGAGACATAGATTAGAAAAAAAATGTTTTGCTATTCATTTCTCTTCTGACCAAATAAAATACTAAATAGTACTTGGAAGTTAACTGAACTCTTCCTGGTCCTCTGCCTAAAGGTCACGTATTTTAGTTGTCCCAGTGAGTTTGGACCCCAAGTTAGCATTATAGTCTTAATTACTGGGATTGACAAATGAGGGTGTCTTACCATACAGACAAGTACTGAAGAGGAGCTCCTGTTTTAAGGGAAGAGATCTTTGGTCCTTTCATGGCAGAAGTTATGGGCCTTTGGACAATCCAAAGATAATTTGTTTTACCTCATTTGAGATACTGCAGAACAAATTTATCTCTGCTTTAAAATAGAAATAGATGTACAAATAAAAATGTTTTGTTAAAAAAAGGCTTTTCCCAGGAAACTTAAGTGTATTTTATGGTGTTCTTCCTTATTTCAATGTGTAGTCTCTTATATTGGAAAATGGCACACAAGTCTCAGGGCAGCTTGTTCAGTACAATAGGTCCAGTAGATATAGTTGGCTAATGCCACCTGATTCCTACAAGCAAGGAGGCTTGTTTCTGATTTATTTTGGGTTTCATAAAAGAGATTTTTCTTAAGGATCTGCTATAGACAGGGATGCAAACTCAAGTAAGAAATGATTTCTTTCTTTAAATAGTTGTATAATCTAACCAGGAAAACCATTATTATAAAACAGTGTGGCAAATTCTTTTGAGCCAGTACATTACTAGAGTGGATGGTATTATTATTTTAAAATCATCTTCAAAGATTCTGTTTTCACCAATCACAATGGGGAGATGAAGTGGTCTCCTAGCAAGTAGTTTCCTGTGAGCTCTAATTTAGACATAATTTTAATAAGCTTTTTTTTTCTAATTTATTTGGGAGAAAAAAATTGAATTCTGATAATGAGATAAGAAAAACAGAGAAAGACATCATTCAATAATTTTAAAAACCTATCCTCCTGAGCTAACTGCTGTAAGGGTGAAAAGCCAGAAGTACTTAAAGCTCCCAACAAGATTGCTGTATTACAGTGGTTACAGTTTAGAACTCTGGGCTTTGAAGCCAGACATACAGGGGTTCAACTTCTAGCTCCTTATTAACTATGTGACCTTGAACAAGTTACTTAACTACTGTAAGCATCATTTCATTACCTGTGTGATGATGCAGAAATTGTTTTGAAAATTAAAAGAGATTATGACTGTAAAGTTCATAATCTAGTGCCTGGCATATAACAAGCCTTCAAAATATTTTTATCATATTTCTGTTGTTACAGCGATGTCCCTGAAGTAGATTAATAACGTTTTGAATAACTTACAACATAAATGTGTTAGTTCATTCTTGCATTGCTATAGGGAAATACCTAAAGCTATATAATTTATAAAGAAAAGAGATTTTTATTTTGGTTCATGGTTCTGCAGGCTATACAGGAAACACAGCACCCTGGCTTCTGTTCCTGGTGAGGGCCTCAGAAAACTTCCAATCATGGCAGAAGGCAAAGGAGGAGCTGATGTTGTGTCATGTGGCAAGAGTGGGAGGAAGAGAAAGAAAGGGGCAGTCCCAGAATCTTTTAAACAGCCAGATCTTGAGTGAACTAACTGAGAACTCATCACCAAGGAAGGATATGGTGCTAAGCCCTTCATGAGGGATCCACCTCTATGATCAAATACCTCACACTCGGTCCAACCTCCAACATTGGGGTTACATTTCAACATGAGATTTGGAGGAGACACACATCCAAACCATATAATTCCTCTCCTGATCTCCCACATCTCATACCCTTCTCACATCACAAAATACACAAAATAATCCCT
Source organism: Colobus angolensis palliatus (assembly GCF_000951035.1). Lineage (NCBI taxonomy): Eukaryota > Metazoa > Chordata > Mammalia > Primates > Cercopithecidae > Colobus > Colobus angolensis. Next base: position 4,981,434 of record NW_012120821.1, read on the forward strand.
TAATGGTCCCCTAAAGTCTTAACTCATTCCAGCATGAAGTCCAAAGTCCAAAGTCCTTTCACCTCTGTGCCTGTAAAATCAAAACAAGTTATTTACTTCCAAGATCCAGTGGTAGTACAGGCATTGGGCAAACATTCCTCTTCTAAAAATGAGAAATCGGCCAAAAGAGAGAGACAATAGGACTCATAGAAGTCTGAAATCTGTCAGGGCAGTCATTAAATCTTAAAGCTACAGAATGATCTCCTTTGACTCCAGGTCCTGCATTCTGGGCACATTGGTGCAAGGAGTGGGCTCCCAAGGTCTTGGTCATCCCATCCCCTGTGGCTTTTTCAGGGTACAGCCCATGTGGCTGCTCTCATGGGTTGGAGTTGAGTGCTGGCAGGCTCAGGATGCAATCTATTTATGACTACTATTCTGCGGTCTGGAGGATGACAGCCCCCTTCTCGCAGCTCCACTAGACAGTCCCCTGGTGGGGACTCTGTGGGTCCGCCCACGTTTTCCCTTGACATTGCCCTGGTACAGTCTTTTGTGGTGCTTCACCTCCGTGGCAGGCTTCTGCCTAGGCCTTCAGACTTTCCAATATGTCTTTTGAAATCCAGGGGAGGGCTGCCAAGCCACCTTCACTTTTGCATTCTGTTTGCCTGCAGGCTTAACATCAGATAGAAACTACCAAGGCTATGACAGCTTGCACTATCCAGAGTGGCAACCCAAATTGTACCTTGGTGTTCTTTTAGCCATGACTGTAGCTGGAGCAGCTGGAATGCAGGGAACAATGTCCCAAGGCTGCACAGGGAAGTGGCTCTCTGGGTCTGGACCCTAAAACCATTCTTTCCTGTTAGGCCTCAGGGTTTGTGATGGGAGGAATTGTCTAGAAGACTTGAAGACTTCCGAAATGCCTTTGAGGTTTTTTCCCATTGTCTTTGATATTAGCACCGGGGCTCCCTTTTAATCATGCAAGTGATTTTTCTGGCAAGTGATTTTTCTGCAGCCTGCTTGGATTCTTTTTCTACCACAGGGCCAACCTGCAAATTTTTCAAATATTTTTGCTCTACTTCTCTTTTAAATGTAAGTTCCAACTTTAAGTCATTTCTTCATTATCATTTCTGATCATAGGTTGTTCAAAGAAGCCATGCCAGTTCTTGAACACCTTGCTGTTTAGAAATTTTTTCCAGCACATACCCTAAGTTATCACTTTCAAGTTCAAACCTCTACTGATCCCTAGGACATGAACACAGTGCAGCCAGGTTTTTTGCTAGGGCATAACATGGGTGAGCTTTACTTCAGTTCCCAATAACTTTCTCATTTCCGTCTGAGACTCCATCAGCCTGTCCTTCTTTGTCCATATTTTCATCAGAATTTTGGTCACAAGTATTTAACAAGTCTCTAAGAAGTTCCAAACTTTCCCTTGGATTTCTATCTCCTTCTGAGCCCTCCAAACTCTTCTAACCTCTATGTGTTACCCAGTTCCAAGGCTGCTTCCACAATTTCAAGTATCTTTAGAGCAACGACTGACTCCTCAGTATCAAGTTAGTGCTACCAAGGGGATGGCACTAAGCCATTCACTAAGTGATCCTTATGTCTAATACCTCCCACTAAGCCCTACCTTCAACACTGGGAAGTACATTCCAACATGAGATTTTGAGGGGACAAGCATCCAAACCATATCAATAAATATTATCTTAAATTTCTTGTACATCTATCCAAGAAAGTGTCAAAATAAAAGAGAGTGAAATAAAGGTGACATGAAGGGATTATAGCTGGACACCATGCTGCAAAAAGACTGGCCATGACAGTAATTCTCAGCCTTCAGGGGCCACCCAGTTTTGTCAGGGTGCATCTTGTTAAATGGTCTCAGGAGAACTAGGCTCCCTACTTTTGACACATTTATAATAGAGATGATGCCATTCTTATTGCCCACTACCCAAGCACTTCTTCCCTATTTTGCATCCTGGAAATCAGTTGGTCATTGGAAGTCTGCATGGTAAACAGAGAAGAAGATCAAAGGGAATTACATTGTTTTGTGGAATTTTGTATCCAAGTTTCTTAAAAACCCAATCAGGTCTGCCTGAGAAGAGTATACTTTTCCAATAATCAGCGTACTTCGGGGTCTCTTTTCTTGATTGATACTTAATAAAAATTCTCTAAGCCTTTTGCTCTTTTTTTTTTTTTTTTTCAGGACTCTATGAAGATCATTGTACCAGTTTCTTATTGCTGCTATAAACAAATTGCCGCAAGTTTAGTGGCTTAAAACAAAATCAGTTTGTTCTCCTACAGTTCTGGAGATCAGAAGTCTGAAGTGGGTCTTATTGGGCTAAAATCTAGGTGTCAGCAGAGCTGGGTTTCTTCTGGAGGCTCAAGGGGACAATCTGTTTTCTAGTCTTTTTCAGACTCTAGATGTTGCCCAAATTCCTTGTCTCCTGGCTTCCTTCTGTCATTAAAGCCAGCAGTGTAGCATCCTCAAATCAATCTCTTTCTCTGTCTGATTTTCCTGTCCCTCTCTTTCATTTATAAAGACTCTCATGATGACATTGGGCTCCTCTGGATAATTCAGGATTATCCCTTCACCTTAAAATCCTAAATTTAAGTGCATCCGCAGACTCCTTTTTGTACATATCCACAGGAACCAGGGGGTGAACATCTTTTGGGGGACATTATTCTGCCTACTACAACCATCTAGGTATTCTTTCTTTGGGTATAGTAATACTGTTGCCTACATAATGGCATTTTTAATATTTAACAATACCACACTTGGGTTTCCAAACTACTCTTTAAGCATTGATTTGGGAAAAATCTGGTCTTTGAGCAAGTTTCTATATATAGCTCATTTTATCATTTATATGTTAAATTTAGTAGTTCAACTCTTAGAGGCTTCTGTTATGTTGAAGTTCAAGTAATTCTCTTACCAGTAATAGATAACAGGGATGTAGGCCATATATTTTAGAGATTTCCATCTAGGGGAATGGGGATTTCTTTTCCAAAGGTTGTGTTTTAAAGTTTTAATTACCAATTTACTTCCATCTAACTGCTCATTTTATACAAATGCTATTTCAGGTAGATATTATTGTAGCATATATAGACTTTTTAAAGTTTTAACAAATTCTGTAAGCTGTTTCCTCATTTAGATGTACTGATGCTATTTCATGTCAGCTTAAGTAAGTTATACAATGGATTTTCCTTTCTGCAACCTTGCATATATTGATGCAATATGTGGACACTGATGTGGTAGAATATAATACGGTCTGTTAATCTAGGATTTACTCTATTAAACAGCAAAATATAAAGGCAGAGTAAGCATCTTTTGCCTGGAGTTGATTTCTAGTTAGCACAGACACATTTTATAGCATTATATATTCATCTTACAGGTCCTGAATTGATAAATAAATTGTGATGACAAGGAAACATGATCATGGCAAGGTAAGGATGAAAGGGCTCAGAGAAAAGAAAAACGTTTGTTTTATTCTGTGTTTTGGAACGACTCTTTGAATAATTGCAAATTATCTACACAAAGTCCCAGAAAAATAGCTTAATCATATTGAATAATTTAATTGACAATATGACAATAACTGATAAAATATAACTTAAATTATATTTTAAGTATCATTGTAGTAAATGCTTTCTTTATATTCTGTTATTTTTTGCAGGCTATTCTGTCCAGTTAGATACTCTTAAAATTTGTAATGTTAGGCCAATGTCTGCCTATCAAGTCTGTCACAAATAAGCAAGTTTTCTAAGAATCTCTTCCCTAGAAGGCTAATTTTTAAAACTTTGTGGCTTGATGCTCTCTCCTAGTAGATGTGTTGCATTCAGAATTTGTACATACTTTTCCAAGCCATAAAGCTAATGCATAGTATCCTGTGGATACAAAGATTTTTCCCATATTGGAGAAATTATATACTAATTAGGGAAACTATATTTTAACAAACTATTCTTTCTTCACCAGAATAATAGTTCTGCATAGCCTTAGAAGTTCTGTAAGGTAACTCAAAGAGTCAACAAAAGATTGGTGGCTGGTGAAAGAGTGGGAGTGTAAAGTTGCTAATGTAGTAATATTTATTGATTACTTTTTGGTGTCATTTACTTGGCTAATTATTGTAGTAGTCTTGTAGGTTAAAGCTGGTAGCTCTGTTTCCCGGCTGATATAATTGAGTTTCAGGGGGTGGTTAAATTATTTACTCTAGATCATTTTGTTGGTTTTTAATGTAAACAAGATCTCTTCTCAGTTGACCACATGACTTTCTCCTCTCAATTCTCTTTCCGAATTATTTACCCTGACCAGTTATTACATACTGCTTTCACTTTTAGTGTTCTAGATTTTATACTAGGTTTAAGATATCAACATTGTGCCACCCTGTAATCCATGCGTAGTAGATTTCTAGGGCTCCTGTAACAAAGTACCGCAAATTGGGTGCCTTAAAACAGCAGAAATGTATTGCATCACACTTCTACACTCTAGAAGTCCAAAATCTAGTAGTCAAGCAGGGTCTTATTCCTTCTGAGACCCTGAGTAGAATCCTTCCATGCCTCTTCCTAGCTGCCGGTGGCTGTCAATCCTTGGAATTCCTTGGCTTGCAGCAGCAGCACTCCAATCCCTGCCTCTGTTGTCTTGGGGCATTCTTCTTCCATATCTCTCTCTGCTTATTTTATAAGGAGACCAGCCATATTGGAATAAGGGTCTACCCTATTCCAGTATGTTTTCATCCTAATTCCATTGTACAACCCTATTACCAAGTAAGTTATCATTCTAAGGTTCTGAGGATTGGGATTTCAGCATATTATTTTGGGGAGACAAAATTTTTCAACCCATAACACCATGTGTATCACATTTGAAAAACGTACATTCATTTTTTATAAATTGTGTTTTTTGGCATCATGTTCTCAACTTTATCTCAAAGGAGACCACAAATAATGATTATATGAATATAACTTTTGTACCATTTCCCTCTCTCCCTCCTATTTTTTTTTTTTTTTTTTTTTTTTTTTTTTTAGACAGGCTCTCACTCCGTTGGTCAGGTTGGAGTGCAGTAGCACATTCATGGCTCACTGTAGCCTCAAACTCTTGGGATCAATCGATTCTCCCACTTCAGTTTCTGGAGTAGCTGGAACTACAAGAGCCCACCACCATACCTGGTTAACTATTTTTTGTAGAGATGGGCATAAGCCACTATACCTGGCCCACTTTTGTAACTTTTCCAAGTGTTTCTCTAAATTTGTTTCAAGAATATAAGATATTGTAAGAAAAATGGAGTGTCATCAAATAATTGTGAGACATATGGAGTTTTTCTACATTTTTATGCACTATTCTTGGGACCTAGTATTCATTAGGATTGTTAAAGTCACTGAGAAGTCCTGTGTAAAATCTATTAAATGTAACCCAAAGTTCCCCAAACATGTTTGATATTGGAGACGTTTTATTATGTAATACTTGTTATTTTACAGAACTATCTTGGGAAAGGCCACCTTAGGAGATTATAATATACATGCTGATATGGTTTGGCTGTGTGCCCACCCAAATCTAATCTTTAATTCCCACGTGTTTTGGGAGTGACATGGTGAGAGGTCATTGAATCATGGGGACAGATCTTTCTATGCTGTTCTCGTGATAGTAAGTCTCAAAAGAGCTGATGGTTATTATAAGGGAGAGTTTTCCTGCTCAAGCTCTTTTTTGCCTGCCAACATCCACGTAAGACGTGACTTGCTTCTCTTTGCCTTCATCTAGAGTTGTGAGGCCTCTGCAGCCATGTGGAACTGTGAGTCCAGTTAAGCCTCTTTCTTTTGTAAATTGCCCAGTCTCAGGTATGTCTTTACCAGCAGCAGTAAAAGAAACTAATACCCATAACCTTGTCCCTTTTCATTAAGAATTTGGGAAAATTACTTAACCTTTGTCTGCTTCAATCTTCCCAAGTATAAAATGAGAATAATAACTGTAGTTACCTTATCAAAGTGATTGAGACTATTGCTTGAAGTAATACAGGTGAAGAATATAATTCATTTTTTATAATAGAAAGAGTTCAATATATGTTTATTATTATTGTGATTAGTATTATACTCTTAATTAATATTTGTCACTAGGCATTAATCCATAGTGATGTTGAGATCCGTCAAACAAGTGGGCCATACTTATCTTGAAGGCAATTTCTATATAATTTATCAAGAGATCATACAGATTATTCTCAAAGTATCTAAGTATTTTTGCTGTTTTATAGCCTTATCTCAGGAAACATAAAGAAAAAAGGTTATATTATTGTAATAGGTATAACAAGGGAATCGTGTAATACATTTTAGAAATACTTTTGTGGAAAATAGTTAAATTAAGAAGGTTCCTCATTAATGATACTAGTCATTTTATTGTGTTACTGATAAAGTGATACCTCTGAAGCAATTGAAATATGTAAGGCTGAGGAAACTTGAGATAAAAGCCCCAGAATGCTATACTTTGGATCTTTTTTGCGTGTGTTTTCTCTTATTGTCTGTTATGTCAGGCATTATGCCTACTTTTTTTTTTTTTTTTCTGTTTTCCTGGTGCTTTAATCACTATTCTTACCTCTCATTATTTTTTTTTAATATACTGTACACTGGAAACCTGATGATGAGGGCTATTCAATTGTTTTTAAAATAATAAACATGCAAAAGCTTTTTTTAATGCTTTTTTTCCTGCAGATTCTTAAGCACATTTTTCTACCTGGTTGAAATTACTAGTTCAGTGACCTTTGTCAATTTGGTAAAATGTTTCTGTAGTATGTTCCTTAAAATGATTATTTTTATGTAAGCCACAGATACCTCCCAAGCTCCCACTTCACCGTTATTTCTCAGTTTCTGATTGCCTTTCTTTCCCTATCAGTTTCTCATAATTTCTCCAAATGAGGGCCAACCTGGCCATCACCATGCTTCTTCCAGCTCAAACACTTGAGTCTGGGGCTGGTCCTTCTGCCTATTAGAGGAGGCAAAGCGCCCTACTAGCACAGATTTATACAGTGTAAAATGTCTGTCTTGAAAAAGCCACAAATTTTTCCTAGGGTGTTTCTCTGGACATATAAAAAATGCCATTCCTTGGATATATAAAAAATCCCCTCCCTCCCTCCCTCCCTCCCTCTCTCCCTTCCTTCCTTCCTCCTTTCGTCCCTTTCTTTCCTCTTTTTTTGACTTTTGACAGGATCTCACTCTCTTGCCCAGCTGAGTACAGTGGCACAAGCACAGCTCACCACATCCTTGATCCTCCTGCCTCGGCCGCCTGAATTGTTGGGATTACAGACACGCCCTACCACTCCCTGCTAATTTTGGATTTTTTTGTAGAGATGGGGTCTCACTATGTTGAGTAGGCTGGTCCCAAACTCCTGGACACAAGCAATCCTCCTGCCTCGGTCTCCCAAAGTACTAGGGTTACAGATGTGAGCCGCAGCATCCGACCTTATTCTTTTCTTTATTAATCATTTTACTTAAAAGAACCCTAATACTAGGCCAGACGCAGTGGCTTACACCTGTAATCCCAGCACTTTGGGAGGCCGAGGTGGGCAGATCACAAGGTCAGGAGACTGAAACCATCTTGGACAACATGGTGAAACCCCATCTTTACTAAAATGTGAAAAATTAGCTGGGCATGGTGGCATGTGCCTGTAATCCCAGCTACTCAGGAGGCTGAGGCAGGGGAATCACTGGAACCTGGGAGGCGGAGGTTACAGCGAGCTGAGATTGTGCCACTCTACTCCAGGCTGGCGACAGAGCAAGACTCCATCTACAAACAAACAAACAAAAAACCCTAATACTAAAAGAGTGATTAGAAATTATCTATTCAGGACCTTTTGAATTGAAAAATCTTCACATTAATTTCTTGTCTGTTAAATATATTAAACTCTGGTTATTTGTTGATATGTCCTTTAGGTGGATTTTTTTTTATTTTTGTTTTTTGATTTTGTTAACTAGAATTCAAGTTAAATGTAGCAGATATCTCAGGTATAGATTCTCAATTTTCAAAACCCATAAAATGTTTAAGTAGCTATAAAAGTGTGCTACATAATTTTTTGTTTAATAAATAGGGATCATTTAATGAGTCAAAGTCATAATTCTAACAACTATTTCATGATTATATTTAGAAGTATGGATTTAATATTTGATAGATGGCCAAGTAAAATCACTTATCCATGCTAATACTTTTCATACACTATTTCATTTAATCTTTCATGGAGTACAGAATTAGGCTGTATTTTCTCCTGTATTGCAGATAATGAAGCCAGGGTTCAAGGATTTAGCTTGTCTTTCACAGTAGATAGATGACACAGTAGATAGATGACAGCTCTGGGATTTTATCTCAAAGTTGCCTAAAGCCTTAGGATGTATATTTCCCCAATCTACTATATTGTTTTTGATGACAGTAACGAAAAGTGTCAGAGAAGATCTTAGTAAGCTCTGGAAGTATGAGAATGTAGTAGGCAGTAAGAATGTGGGAGGGTACTCCTTGTGTAGGGTATGGGGTGAGGAATAAAAATGAGCAAATAAGAGATGTAGGGTGTTTGCAGAACTTGAGGAAACCATTCCGATTATAATGGTACAGTGTAATATGTAATAAATATAGGTAGGTAGTGTTATCCCCAGTAACACACTGGAGAGCTGAAAATTGTTTCTGTGGGTGATGATAGATTATTTAAGGATTTGAAGCAGGGTGATGGAATATCATGATGAAAGTGGTGAAATAGGAAAATTAAAGTCTGCTGGGTGCGGTGACTCATTCCTGTAATCCCAGCACTTTGGGAGGCTGAGGCAGGCGGATCACCTGAGATCGGGAGTTTGAGACCAGCCTGACCAACATGGAGAAACCTTGTCTCTACTAAAAATACAAAATGAGCTGGGCGTGGTGGTGCATGCCTGTAATCCCAGCTACTCGGGAGGTTGAGGCAGAAGAATCCCTTGAACCTGGGAGGCGGAGGTTGTGGTGATCTGAGATTGCACTATTGCACTCAGTCTGGGCAACAAGAGTGAAACTCTATCTCAAAAAAAAAAAAAAAAAAGAAAGAAAAGAAAAAGTTAATGTCATGACTATATTAGAGTAAGCAGAATGAAGAAGACTTTGAGGTATAGAAATGACTTAGGAGTTTAGTGTAGTAATTGAGAGGAGAATGATGAGAACTACATATTAATAAAATAGGAGATTTTTGAAGGTATTATCTTCAGAACTTGGTTGGGCATGAAAGAGATGAATGAGTGGATGCTGCTGCAATCTGTGTTTTAAATAGTTGGAAGAATCATGATAATATTGAATTGAAATAAAGACAATGTAAAACTGTAGTTTTCTTGCAGAAGAAAAAGTGGTGCATTTAGAGAAGTGTGGAGTGGTGGTTAAGGAATGAATGAGACATGACTACAAGGATATTTTATAGACTTGAACTCACGTGTTGTCTGTTGATGAGAAAGAAAAATTAGTCATCTACATGCATTTAGCATTCAAGATTTATATTCTCATATTTATTTAGTTATGCTTAATTCAAACATGTAAATATCTGATTTGAAGTTTTAAAATTAACCTGAGAACAGAAACATTTGTAAATGGAACATGTAAATTTGAGGACAAAAATAATATGTCAAGAAGCGTAGATGGGATATTTTTCACTGGGAATTAGAAGTTTGTTTTTTTCCCCAAAATGTTATTTCAAGTTTATCTATCTAATTTTTTTTTGGTCAAGATAGTCATTCCTATAGAAATTTATGCTCTTGGATTCATTTTTGTGGATTTTGTATTTTATAGATCATATTTGAGTTTAAGGCAAGCTGTATTAGTCTGTTTTCATGCTGTTGATAAAGACATACCTGAGACTGGGAAGAAAAAGAGGTTTAATCGGACTTATAGTTCCACATGACTGAGGAGGTCTCAGAATCATGGTGAGAGGCAAAAGGCACTTCTTACATGGTGGCGGCAAGAAAAAAAATGAAGATGCAAAAGTGGAAACCCCTGATAAAACCATCAGACCTCATGAGACTTATTCACTACCACGAGAACAGTATGGAGGAAACCGCCCACATAATTCAAATTGTCTCCCACCTAGACCCTCCCACAACAGGTGGGAATTACGGGAGTACAATTCAAGATAAGATTTGGGTGGGGACACAGAGCCAAAGCATATCAAAAGAGAAGAGTCATGTTTTTCAATGCATGATATTATGCTTTGGGGGATGATGGTCTGAGTTGTATTTAACCCTTGAAAGTTATTCTTTATATACCCTGGATGCCACATGAACTACCAAAGATTGGTCCCTCTTCCACCATAAACTCAGAACTGATATTCACCATATATTCACCTCCTTGTTTTTGGATGCTGCCCCACTGTGGGAAGAGGAAAAAATATCCTGTGTCCAGGATATTATGATGAAAGAAGTGTCCCAATCTGAATGGGACATTGTACATTTTTCTATTAATTTTGACTTTACAAAGAAATGAAAAATGTGTTGATCTCAAAGGAAATAGAGCTGCCAAAATACGATGTCAGTCTTCTAGCATAGGCACTCTTTTCTTCTCCTCCTGTTAGTTCCCTAAAACTAAAACTATTTAGAACTGTGGCTCATGGACTTGCTTCAGGATAGACAAAACTGTATTATTGCTTGTTTTTTGAGAAACAGGGGAAGGCCCTCAAAATACTCATAGCTAGCGGATGATTGATTCAAAAATTAACATTGACCACCATTAAGATACTTTGTAGTCGTTATCTTGGATTAAGATAAAGGTGGATAACACAATTTTCTTGGTATTTGGAACTATTCGAGTAGAGTTCCAGAGAAGAAAATAGTAGAGAATTAGAAGAGTGACATTAAATCTGGCTATGCCTTTCTCTGTTCTTCTGTGATTCTAAAGCCCTGGCTGGACCAGGTGCAGTGACTTACGCCTGTAATCCCAGCGCTTTGGGAGGCCGAGGCGGGCAGATCACGAGCTCATCACGAGCTCAAGAGATTGAGACCATTCTGGCCAACATGGTGAAACCCCGTCTCTACTAAAAATACAAAAATTAGCTGGGTGTGGCAGCTCATGCCTGTAGTCCCAGCTACTTGGGAGGCTGAGGCAGGAGAATCCCTTGAACCCAGGAGACCAAGGTTGCAGTGAGTTGAGATTTTGCCACTACACTCCAGCTTGGCAACTGAGCGAGACTGTGTCTCACAAAAACAAACAAACAAACAAAAAAAACCTGGCTGATCAAACCTTTGTCCCTTAGTAAGAGCACATTTTGCAAGTGACCTTTTTTTTTTTTTAACCTAAGACCATGTAAGCATGTAAGGGTGTTGTCAGTCATTGGTTAGAACAAAAGCTGGTATGTTTGGCCATGAATATTAGATCACTGAAAGTAGAAATTCAGATCTAAATTAAGAAACTTCATGAATTTTAAATTTTAAAACATTAAATTGCAGTTATCTATTTTGATCTGTAATTTCTTTAAGCTTTTAAAGTAGCTTTGTCCTAAGAAACCCAGAGTATTTTACTTCAAATATTTCTGATGAAGGTGAACTGTGATTATTATATGAAACAAGAGAGGCATTTACCTCCTGAAAGTCTGACCTAAATTCTTGTCAGTATTTCAAGGAATGTTCAAAGTGAGATTACTTGACAAGCTTCATTACCTTTCTGTGACTTTAAACATAATATTAAATGTAAAATGATAGAATCCTGAATGAATAAGTTAGGGGATTTCTTGACATTCAAAACATGAAGATTTCAGAAATTAATTACTTAATTTTTCTATCTCATTATTTTCCTGATTATTTGTCAAGCAGGCCTTTTCTACAGGTCATTCACCTTACTTGCCTTTCTGAATTCTCTCTCTTTAGCCCTGAGGCAAAACTTGGATCATACCCAAGAGCATGCTGATGTTCGGGGAAAGCTCTATACAGGGTTTATGTAGTTATTGTCCCATTAGGAAATGATGAATAGACTTTAATATAGAAATATAAAATGTCTTATTTAGTTGTTCTCTTGGCAGGTCAAGTTCACAGAGATATTGTTGATACCACTAGGCAAAATTTTCCCTGTTGGTATTTTCAGGACTTCTTACATATGGCCCTTATGTACATAGATAGAAACAAGACATAAAAATAGTATAAGAACACAGCAAGGAATTTAATGTCTGGACTTTAAAGACAGTTGAATGTCAGAAACAACAACAACAACAACAACAAAACACCCTTCTTGACCTTAAAAAGCTGGTTGCGATAGATGACAATTAGATATGACTATTTCTTTTCAAAATACAGATATTTTATATTGAAATGGAGTCTACATGTTTTTCAATGTCAATAAAATATAAAATAAAATGATTTTGGTTTTAGAGATTAAGCAGTTGAACTCTGATTCTCTATAAAGCCATTTAATCTAAGAAATGGGTTGGGTCCCGGTTTTGTAGGCACTAAATCCAACATAATATCAGAGAGCTCCGTTTAAAGAATGCAACAGATCATCAATACCAAATTAAATGCAAAGGTGATTATATATTTCACATGAGAAAATAAATTGCAAATTTAAAATAATGAAAAATGCCAGAAATATTACAAACACGGTAAAAACATATATATTTTTTTAATATTAATCACCTAACACATGTCTTTTTTACCCTTTACATTACCTTTTTTGGCTATATACTCTTAGTACCTGTCATGGGCTGAATCGTGTTCTCTCAAAATTCATGTGTTGAAGTCCTAATCCCTACACTTCAGAAGATGACTGTTTGGAGATGAGACCTTTCAGAGATAATCAAGTTGAAATGAGTCCTTTAGAGTGGGTCTGATCCCATCTGACTGGGTCATTAAGAGGAAATTAGGACATACAAAAAGACACCAAAAATATTTACAGAAGAAAGGCCATTTGAAGATAGAGTGAGAAGGTGGCCAATTGCAAAGCCAAAGGGAAGGGCCTCAGGAGCAGCCAAAACCTCCTGACACCTTGGTTTTGGACTTCTAGCTTCCAAAACTGTGAGAAAATAATTTTTTGGTGTTTAAGCCACTTAATCTGTTTTTTATTTTTTTTTAATGGTAGCCCTAGTAAACTAGCATAAAGTCCCTACTTCCTATATTTAAAATGATTTATTAATATTTTCTAGAGAAAAAGTAGATAATCTAGCCAGTCCTCTAGTATGATTGATTGAAATATCTTTTTTGTTATTGAGATGCATAAAACATGTGACTTTATACATAGATATATGTACTTTTTACAGCACTGTTAGAGGTTTGTGACCAGCAGAGTAATTTTGACAAATTCTATTTTGCTCAACTTCCACTCCCTGCAAAAATGCATTTATAATTGGGATATGATGTGTTGTTGATTATATGCTTGACAAGATATATCTTCAGTTTTGATCATGTATTGATGAATTTTTCATTTTCAGTTTTACACTGAAATATTCAATAAATAAGCTTCCCACAGACTAGCCTCTGTTTCCATTCATTTCCAACCTTGTTTCTCTTCCACTGATCACATGCTCTTAGTGCTGGGTGCCAAGGGGGCATATTTATATCATGATATAATCTTTGGTTCATTCCTTTGTTATAAGGCTTAAGTTGCGTCAGTGAGCAGTATGAGTGTTCTTGGAAGTCATTTGTACTCTGGATGGCTCACATAATGGAATTACTTAAAATCATTTCCAGATATTCCAAAAAGATATTCCTAATTCAGCTTCTCGTTAGCCAGATTCCCGAAGTGCTCAGAAACACTTCAATGCCAGCTGATATGAGGGGAGGTGGGACAGTCAATGTGGAAATTGATAGCAATGATAATCCCTTTTAGTTAAATACATTTGCAAATTTTCTAAAAATCTAAATGTAAATCCGTTTCTAGGGCCCCACCCAGGACCTAGGACGGAGACTTGAAGCTCAACTTTTATTAGCTTCAGGGTAAGTTGGCTTCTGAGACTTAAGAGGTTTGCCTAAATTCATGTAGCAGTTTATGGGGGCACTATCCTAGACTTCTTTCTCTATGTTGTTTTCATTCTTAAAGTGTTGGATTATGTAATTTTATTTCTTCTAATATATTTAAATGTCTAGTGACAATTAATTTCAATTAAAGAGTAGTTAAATATTGATATTATATTAAGAACTCTAATGCCAAGAAGAAGTAGCTTCTTGGAACATTTGCATTAATAGATTATTGTTTATATTTCTCTGTTTAGCAAATGTCTGTGCTGAAAAGAGAAAGTAAACATTTGAAGTTGAAAGCCTTGAATTAAAAGATACTAAAATGAATAGTCAAATTAACTGCATGACTAAAATCTAAGAAGTCCGATATGTAAATCCCTGAATTGTCCTTTATTCGGTTGTTGTTCTCCAGCAATATTTTTTTGCTCTATAATCATTCAAATGCCACGTCCACTTTACCTTTGTGAATTCAGTTTTTGCTTCTGAATATTGACTTTCAGTCTAAAGTTTAGGATTTTAAAAGTAATATAAAAGCTTGAATTAATTAAGGAGATTATTATTGGATTAACTTATGCTTCATCAAATATTTCAGTTTGTCAAACTTTATGGCTCTGTGTAAAATTATTTTGGGAGGGCTATATTGCTCTTGGCACTATGAAAAATAGAATCCATTTATTCGATGCCATAATAATGTGGTAGTTTCTGGAGGAATTGTATTTTGAGGCTTAGAGAAAGTATTAAGGAATGAGAATAAGAGAAGCAACCTAAATAGATTAGTAGCTGCTGCCATTTGTTTAAGACTTAGTATGTCCTATGTCCTGTGTTGAACATTCTATATGTGTTAACTCATTTAATCTTTGGTACAACTATAATATAAGTAGTATTTTCATTTTCATTTATAGATGAGGAGACCAAGGCTCAGAGAGGTAAAGTGACTTGTACAAAGGTGACTTAAACCCAAATCTAACTTCAGGGGCCATGTTGTGTGATAATGCTCTTTAACCTTAGTTGTACCCTTACTATGACTTCATTGTTCTTTTTCATCTTGTGAGGGAGTCTGTGATATGTCCTCTCAATTGTACTTTCTCAATTCCCCGAGCCATATGTTCACAGACTTGTGGCCTGTACACTCCTTTGTCTTTGACAGTGAGTCAGTGACAGCTGTAAGAAGATGCACATCAGGGAAATATACTTAAAAACAATGATGAAAACTCCCAAGAGTTCTGAAGGATTCAGGTCTTCTGATATGGTGAACAGAGGAAAAGTACTGAAAGTAGCAGTTCTGAAGTCTTGCTCAAAACCCCTCTGTACCCATATGCCTACAGCATTTACTTATCATACCCAACTACATCTTAAGAAACTCAAGATTTAAAAAAATTGGCTGGGCATGGTGATTCATGCCTGTAATCCCAACACTTTGAGAGGCTGAGTTGGGAGGATCACTTGAGGTTAGGAGTTTGAGTCCAGCCTAGACAACATAGTGAGACCCCATCTCTCTACACACACACACACACACACACACAAAAAAAATTAGCCATCATGGTAGTGTGCATCTGTGGTCCTAGCTACTTGGAAGACTGAGGCAGAGGGATTGCATGAGCCCAGGAGTTCAAGGCTGCAGTGAGCCATGATTACACCACTATACTCCAGCCTAGATAACAGACTCTCAAACTAAAAAAAAAAAAATTAAATTATGAAATTTATTCATCAAACTAAAATACCATTTATTTTAGTGAATTCCCAAGAGATTGATTGAGCTTGCAATTGAAAGTGCTAAAAGATTTTTTTCCTTTTTTTTTTGAAACAGAATCTCATTCTGTCCCCCAGGCTAGAGTGCAGTGGTGTGATCTCGGTTTACTGCAACCTCCACCTTCCAGGTTCAAGTGATTCTCCTGCCTCAGCCTCCTGAGTAGCTGGGTCTACAGGTGTGCATCACCATGCCTGGCTAATTTTTGTATTTTTAGTTAGACAGGGTTGCACCATGTTGACCAGGCTGGCCTCGAACTCCTGACCTCAGGTGATCCACCCACCTCAACCTCCCAAAGTATTGGGATTACAGGCATGAGCCATCGTACCTGGCTAACATCTGCTTTTTTGTGTCTGTTTTTCTTTATTTTGTTTTCTTTCCAGTCTGAGCATAGTAACTGCATGCTAAAATAGGTAGTAACTAGGAGACAGGAATATCATACTTTTGACCTAAAAGTATGGTCTCGTTGCAGCATTGAGAAAGTAGATGAAATTTTATACTTAGAAAGGTTTTTAAGTATCTTGTCTCTGATTCAAGCACTCAACAGTTTTTGTTGGGTAGGCAATATAAACCATTGTTTTAGAATTTGATGAAACTTTCTAGAAACTTATCAGAAAGTAACTGTGCTCTGAGAACATTTTAGACCGTTTTCTTCTAGTAATGAAATAATGCAAATTGGTGTGAACAGAACCAAGCAATTGCAATGTCAGTTACAGAGTTTGAAAATGTACTACAAATAGCAGAGCTGATGTTAATAGTAGACAATCTAGTTTCTTACTAGTACTAAGGTCTCTTTTTATCACAGAAAAAAAATGAATTAAAGAATAGTGGAGGGAAATCCAAAGTTGTTTGAGAAACCACTTGAAAATGTGATAGATTTGGCTTATCTAGAAAAGAATATCTTTCATTTCAATATCCTTTATTGTAGATGTTTGGTATAATATTTATCCCCATTGGAATTGGAGGGAGGGAAACATACTCCCACTTAAGTTTGGGCCCTTTTCTTCTGTTGTGTGATTAATGCTCTTTAACCTTAGTTGTACCCTTATTATGACTTGATTGTTCTTTTTCATCTTACGAGGGAGACTGTGATATTTAAAAGAATATGTTCTCTCATTTTTACTTTCTCAAGTCCCCATGCCCTATGCTCACTCTTGCTTTATTGGATACCCTGAATTTTGCTGGGAGACCAGCAGGATTTGGGAACTGTCCTAGCTTTTTCTAATCCTTCATAAAGGGCCATTGTTCTCTTCTTTCCTTGAATCTTTACCCAGGATAACTCTTCCTCCCCTGAGTTAGATCTCACCCTTTTCTGCCTCTGGGATCTTGCTTACATCCTTTGTCTCCAGTTATTCCACTGGTTCGTTTGCCTTTACCTACATTTAAATTAAACTTTCCACATCCCAACAATTTTTTTTTTCAGCATTACTTCCACCTGAATGATCTCTTTCCTCTGCTATTTCACTTACTCCCTTCACTTCCAAAATCTAGTTGCCTGAATTCTTTCATTAATCAGTTACTTTTCACTCCCCCACAGTCAGACTTCTGCCTTTCACTGCTTTCTTGATTGAAACTGTTCTTGTCTAATGGATAAAAGGAATGACCTCCACATATGCCTATAACGTACAGCAGTGTCGATCAGCCCCCTAGCCCCTCCTGAAACTCTCCTCCCCTGGCTTCTGTGATGTAGCTCTGTCATGTTTATCTTCATAGTCCCCAAACTTGGTTGTGGGTTACTTTTCCTTCTCCTATCCACCACACATATGAAGGCATTCTTGAAGGTTTTATCATCAAATCTCTTTACTCTTTTGTTTTACTGACTAAAAACTAAATCCAGCATTTTAAACGATGTACTCCAGGGGTCTGGATGATCTGGCTGGGCCTATTGTATGACTTCAACTCACCCTTGTCTTCTTTGGAATCAATATGCATCAATCATCTTGGAACCACATGTGCTCTTTCCTCCACAAATGGAGTGCTCAGTAAATGCTGTTTCTTCCACATGGGGTATACTGTACCTAGCTCTTCACATACTTGGCTCATTCTGCAGGAGTCAGTTTAAATGATTACCCTCCACACAACAGCCTTGCTCTTTTGCTCCCCAGTGAAATCAGCTGTGAAATGAGTTTGTACTAGATGTCTTTGAGAGTTCGTTCTGGATATTTAATTCTGTGATAGACCTAAGTGACCTAAAATGATGATTGAGTTGAAAGGCTGCTATAATGGTCATCAAGTGAAAACCCTTCTAGTATCCCCTTCATCAACTCTGTTTCCTCAACAGCTAGAATACAGTTGATCCACAGTGGATGCTTCATGAATAAATTAGTTGTCACTGTGTGACTCAGAATAAGTCACTTTTCTTTATACATCATCGTTGGTGTTTATGCTTCAGTTTTGCTTGTTTGTTTTATTTCTGGTGAGAAGTGGCATACAGAATCTAATCATTTCAGAACTAAAGGTAACAAGGGTTAAAGAGGACACATGAACTCTTTCAGATAACTGAGCATCATTCCTTGCATCCCTGATTTAGTGGACTGCAATAGTTGACTTATTAAAGTTACTTCGAAGAACTAACTTTTAGGCAATAAGGAAAACAGATAAAAAGATTTGAACTCTTTAAAGGCCTTGAGCTATATACATTCCAGCTATTTACTTGACATACAGCTTTTTAAAGATTTTCTCATGACTCCTTTACAGAATAATTTCTGACTTTTATTCTCCGAATCTAAGGATATGTATTTCAATTCTCTATCAAAGATTTTCCTACAGGAACATGGCTGTGCAGTGAGTCTATTGCATTAAACAATAAAGGATGTGACCAAAAGAATAGTATATTTAATTTGTTATTTTTTTAAAGGAAATTTATCTGTAATTCATTATGGTACAACTGCTTTGTAACCACAAAAAATTCAATTTTTTTTGGTATTATAATTGTAATAAATTTTACTTGAAACAACAGTTCAAAATTCTTGTCATGTTTTCTCACATATTAAGAACACTGGCCAGTATATTTTAGTTTCAACACATTAGCAACAAGAAATCCTAACTTCTTTCTAAAGAATTACTTCACTTTTTGTAAGAAGAAGACATAATCTCATTTTTACAAAAGATAAGTAATTCAGGAATGCTGAAAGAAAAATAACAGAAAAATTATTCAAATTATTCAAATGAAATACTATTGCCAACTGCTGCAGGTGACATTCCAGTAATCTCTTTTTTTTCTTTTTAAATTATATTTTAAGTTCTAGGGTACATGTGCACAACGTGCAGGTTTGTTACATATGTATACATGTGCCATGTTGGTGTGCTACAACCTTTAAATCGTCATTTACATTAGGTATATCTCCTAATGATATCCCTACCCTCTCCCCCACCTCACAATAGGACCCAGTGTGTGATGATCCCCTTCCTGTGTCCAAGTGATCTCATGATTCAGTTCCCACCTATGAGTGAGAACATGCAGTATTTGATTGTCTGTTCTTGCGATAGTTTGCTGAGAATAATGGTTTCCAGCTGCATCCATGTCCCTACAAAGGATACGAACTCATCATTTTTTATGGCTGCATAGTATTATATGGTGTATATATGCCACATTTTCTTAATCCAGTCTGTCACTGATGCACATTTGGGTTGATTCCAAGTCTTTGCTCTTGTGAATAGTGTCGCAATAAACATACATGTGCATGTGTCTTTACGGCAGCATGACTTATAATCCTTTGGGTATATCCTCAGTAGTGGGATGGCTGGTTCAAATGGTATTTCTAGTTCTGGATACTTGAGGAATCGCCACACTGTTTTCCACAACTTTTGAACTAGTTTACAGTCCCACCAACAGTGTAAAAGTGTTCCTATTTCTCCA
>NW_012120821.1:5002130-5002437 GCF_000951035.1 Colobus angolensis palliatus
TTCTCCTTGAAGAGGTCCTTCACATCCCTTGTAAGTTGGATTCCTAGATATTTTATTCTCTTTGAAGCTATTGTGAATGGGAGTTCATTCATGATATGGCTCTCTGTCTGTTCTTATACTGGTGTATAACAATGCTTGTGACTTTTGCACATTGATTTTGTATCCTGAGACTTTGCTGAAGTTGCTTATCAGCTTAAGGAGATTTTTGGCTGAGACAGTGGGGTTTTCTAAATATACAATTATGTCATCTGCAAACAGGGACAATTTGACTTCTTCTTTTCCTAACTGAATACCCTTGATTTCTTTC
>NW_012120821.1:5003157-5023660 GCF_000951035.1 Colobus angolensis palliatus
TATACAATTATGTCATCTGCAAACAGGGACAATTTGACTTCTTCTTTTCCTAACTGAATACCCTTGATTTCTTTCCCTTGCCTGATTGCCCTAGCCAGAACTTCTGACACTATGTTGAATAGGAGTGGTGAGAGAGGGCATCCCTGTCTTGTTCCAGTTTTCAAAGGGAATACTTCCAGTTTTTTCCCATTCAGTATGATATTGGCTGTGGGTTTGTCATAAATAGCTCTTATTATTTTGATATACGTTCCATCAATACTGAATTTATTGAGAGTTTTTTTGTCAGAGGCCTTTTCCTGCATCTATTGAGATAATCATGTGGTTTCTGTCTTTGGTTCTGTTTATATGCTGGATTAGGTTTATTGATTTTCATGTGTTGAACCAGCCTTGTATCCCTGGGATGAAGCCCACTTGATCATGGTGGATAAGCTTTTTGATGTGCTGCTGGATTTCTTTTGCCAGAATTTTATTGAGGATTTTTGCATCGAAGTTCATCAGGGATATTGGTCTAGAATTCTCTTTTTTTGTTGTGTGTCTGCCAGGCTTTGGTATCAGGATGATGCTGGCCTCATGAAATGAGTTAGGGAGGATTCCCTCTTGTTCTATTGATTGGAATAGTTTCAGAAGGAATAGTACCAACTCCTCCTTGTACCTCTGGTAGAATTCCGCTGTGAATCCATCTGGTCCTGGGCTTTTTTTGGTTGGTGGGCCATTAATTATTGCCTCAATTTCAGAGTCTGCTGTTGGTCTATTCAGGGATTCAATTTCTTCCTGGTTTAGTCTTGGGAGAGTGTAAGTGTGCAGGAAATTATCCATTTCTTCTAGGTTTTCTAGTTTATTTGTGTAGAAGGATTTATAGTATTCTCTGATGGTAGTTTGTGTTTCTGTGGGGTTGGTGGTGATATCCCCTTTATCATTTTTTTTGCGTCTATTTGATTCTTCTCTCTTTTCTTCTTTATTAATCTTGCTAGTGGTCTGTCAATTTTGTTGATCATTTCAAAAAAACAGCTCCTGGATTCATTGATTTTTTGGAGAGTTTTTTGTGTGTCTGTCTCCTTCAGTTCTTCTCTGATCTTAGTTATTTCTTGCCTTCTGCTAGGTTTTGAATGTGTTTGCTCTTGCCTCTCTAGTTCTTTTAATTGTGATGTTAGGATGTCAATTTTAGATCTTTCCTGCTTTCTCTTGTTGGCATTTAGTGCTATAAATTTCCCTCTACACACTGCTTTCAGTGTGTCCCAGAGATTCTGGTATGTTGTATCTTTGTTCTCCTTGGTTTCAAATAACATCTTTATTTCTGCCTCCATTTTGTTATGTACCCAGTAGTCATTCAGGAGCAGGTTGTTGAGTTTCTATATAGTTGAGCGGTTTTGATTGGGTTTCTTAGTCCTGAGTTCTAGTTTGATTGCATTGTGGTCTGAGAGATACTTCGTTATAATTTCTGTTCTTTTACATTTGCTGAGGAGTGCTTTACTTCCAATTATGTGGTCAATTTTGGAATAAGTGCAATGTGGTACTGAGAAGAATGTATTATTCTGTTGATTTCAGATGGAGAGTTCTGTAGATTTCTATTAGGTCCGCTTGGTGCAGAGTTGAGTTCAATTCCTGGATATCCTTGTTAACTTTCTGTCTCGTTGATCTAATGTTGACAGTGGGGTGTTAAATTCTCCCGTTAGTATTGTATGGGAGTCTAAGTCTCTTTGTAATTCTCTGAGGTCTTGCTTTATGTATCTGGGTGCTCCTGTATTGGGTGCATATATATTTAGGATAGTTGGCCCTTCCTGATGAATTGATCCCTTTACCATTATGTAATGGCCTTCTTTGTCTCTTTTGATCTTTGATGATTTAAAGTCTGTTTCTTCACAGGGTAGGATTGCAACCCCTGCTTTTTTTGTTTTCCATTTGCTTGGGAGATCTTCCTCTATCCCTTTATTTTGAGCCTATGTGTGTCTCTGCATGTGAGATTGGTCTCCTATATACAGCAGACTGATGGGTCTTGACTCTTTATCCAATTTGCCAGTCTGTGTCTTTTAATTGGACCATTTAATCCATTTACATTTATGGTTAATATTGTTATGTGTGAACTTGATCCTGTCATTATGATATTAGCTGGTTATTTTGCTCGCTACTTGATGCAGTTTCTTCCTACCATTGATGGACTTTACATTTTGACATGTTTTTGCAATGGCTGGTACCTGTTGTTCCTTTCCATGTTTAATGCTTCCTTTAGGATCTCTTGTAGGGCAGGCCCAGTGGTGACAAAATCTCTAAGCATTTGCTTGTCTGTAAAGGATTTTATTTCTCTTTCACTTATGAAGCTTAGTTTGGCTGGATATGAAATTCTGGGTTGAAAATTCTTTGCTTTAAGAATGTTGAATATTGGCCATCACTCTCTTCTGGCTTGTAAAGTTTCTGCTGAGAGATCTGCTGTTAGTCTGGTGGGCTTCCCTTTGTGTGTAGCCCAACCTTTCTCTCTGGCTGCCCTTAACATTTTTTCCTTCATTTCATCTTTGGTGAATCTGACAATTATGTGTCTTGGAGTTGCTCTTCTCGTATCTTTGTGGCATTCTCTATATTTCCTAAATTTGAATGTTGGCCTGCCTTACTAGGTTGGGGAAGTTCTCCTGGATGATATCCTGCAGAGTGTTTTCCAACTTGGTTCCATTTTCCCCGTCACTTTCAGTCACACCAATCCGATGTAGATTTTTTCTTTTCACATAATCCCATATTTCTTGGAGGCTTTGTTCATTTCTTTTTCCTCTTTTTTCTCTACACTTCTCTTCTCGCTTCGTTTCATTCATTTGATCCTCAATTGCTGATACTCTTTCTTCCAGTTGATCGAGTCAGTTACTGAAGCTTGTGCATTTGTCACGTAGTTCTTGTGTTATGGTTTTCATCTCTATCAGTTCTTTTATAGTCTTCTCTGCATTGATTATTCTAGTTATCCATTCATCCCTTCTTCTTTCAAGGTTTTTAGTTTCTTTGCACTGCTTAAGTAGTTCCTCCTTTAGCTCTGAGAAGTTTGATTGACTGAAGCCCTTTTCTCTCAACTCATCAAAGTCATTCTCCATCCAGCTTTGTTCTGTTGCTGGCGGTGAGCTGTGTTCCTTTGGAGGGGGAGATGCGCTCTGATTTTTTGAATTTCCAGCTTTTCTGCACTGCTTTTTCCCCATCTTTGTGGTTTTATCTGCCTTTGGTCTTTGATGATGGTGACATACTGATAGGGTTTTGGTGTGAGCGTCCTTTCTGTTTGTTAGTTTTCCTTCTAACAGTCAGGACCCTCAGCTGTAGGTCTGTTGGAGTTTGTTTGAGGTCCACTTCAGACCCTGTTTGCCTGGGTATCAGCAGCAGAGGCAACAGAAGATAGAATATTGCTGAACAGCACGTGTTGCTGTCTGATTCTTGCTCTGGAAGCTTCGTCACAGGGGTGTACCCCGTCATGTGAGGTGTGAGGTGTCGGTCTGCACCTAGTCGGGGATGTCTCCCAGTTAGGCTATTCAAGGGTCAGGGACCCACTTGAGCAGGACATGTGTCCATTCTCAGATCTCAACCTCCATGCTGGGAGATCCACTGCTCTCTTCAAAGCTGTCAGATGGGGCATTTACCTCTGCCGAGGTTTCTGCTGCTTTTTGTTTAGCTATGCCCTGTCCCCAGAGGAGGAGTCTACAGAGGCAGGCCGGCCTCCTTGAGCTGTGGTGGGCTCCACCCAATTTGAGCTTCTGGGTGTCTTTGTGTACCTACTTAAGCCTCAGCAATGGTGGGTGCCCCTCCCCCAGCTTTGCTGCTGCCTTGCAGTTAGATGTCATACTGCTGTACTAGCAATGAGGGAGGCTACGTGGGCATGGGACCCTCTTGGTCAGGTGTGGGATATAATCTCTTGATGTGCCATTTGCTAAGACCCTTGGTAAAACACAACATTAGGGTGGGAGTTACCCAATTTTCCAGGTGTTGTGTGTCTCAATTTCCTTTGGGTAGGAAAAGGAATTCCCTTCCTCCTTGCGCTTCCCAGGTGAAGCAATGCCTCGCCCTGTTTCAGCTCTCGCTGGTCGGGCTGCACCCACGGACCAGCGCCAACTCTCCGACACGCCCCAGTGAGAAGAACCTGGTACCTCAGTTGAAAATGCAGAAATCACCCATCTTCTCCGTCACTCACACTGGGAGCTGGAGGCTGGAGCTGTTCCTATTCGGCCATCTTGGGGGTGCCCTGTCTCCAGTAATCTCTTTAAGACTTGGTTCCTCTGCTTAAAATTTTGTACTTTAAGTATGAACTCTTATTTACCAATGTAATTATTGTCTTTTGTGTATATGTATATATGTTTATATGTGTATATGCCAGTGAGTATATACAAAACCCTCATACACAAACGCATGCACACACACACACTTTCTGTCTACCTATATCTACATATATATGAATGTGCATACATATATACATATTAACATAATGTATACATATATGAATTTTAGAGTAATGGGCTCAATATTTGCTACTTATGGTCAAGGTACTTATAAATCAATAACACTCATTTCACTAATTTCACTTGTGATCTACAAAAGGGGCTATTAATTCCATGTTTATTTATTTTTCATTTTTATATAAACTGATTCATTTAGGTTTTGGCATGGTATCTTTATGTTATGCACGATCAATCACAATTCATAATCTGGCAATCTAGCTAAGTTAAGAACCTGAGAAACTGTGGCTTAAACAAATTAAGGGGTTATTTTTTGTTCATGTGAAAGGGTCCAGATGAAGGCAGCATAGGGAAGTTATTGAGGTCCTAGTGTCCCTAGAATCCAAGCTCCTTTTAGCTTTGTTAGCCATTCTTGGAGTGTGATATTTATTTTGGCAAATTGACTGCTGAAGTTCAACTACCAGGCTTGAATTTTAAGCTGTGAGAGGACGGCAAAGGACAAGATGGGGTCATATCAGTTGAGTTCATTAGTTTTTTCTTTTCTTTTGAGAAGCTTTCTCAAACCTCCTAACAATTTATATTTCCATTGCATGGGCCAGAAGTGTGTGATGAGGCCATTCCTGCACACTAAGAAGGTGGTTCTGTTAGTAAAGTGGTGAAGATACTAAGTATGCAACTAATGAATTCTGGTGCAGATATTCCCCTAATAGGTTAGGATAACCAAGATTTGACCTGATTTTTTTTTCTTAGATGTTAATCAACTTATTGTTTTGTGCTTTGTGTACCTGTGTGTTTGTCCAGAATTTTTATGTTAATGAGAAAAAAACATGAAAAAGTTGAAGTTGTTTTAAAGTTTTCTGACATGATTTTAAGAAACAAAATTGCAAGTATCTGTTTAATGTGATAGAATTAAAAAAAAAAAAAAAAAACACTTTCCTTGCATAGTTCTTGGAGCAAACACTGTATAGAGTACTCTATAGTGCAGTAGTCCCCAGACCCCAGGCCCCAGACCTGTACCTGTCCATGGCCATTTAGAAAGCAGGCTGCACAGCAGGAGGTGAAGCTTCATTTTGTCTGTATTTACAGCTGCTCCCCCTATCACTTGCATTACTGCCTGAGCTCTACCTCCTGTCAGATCAGTGACTCCAGCTCCCAGTGTGAGCGACACAGAAGATGGGTGATTTCTGCATTTTCAACTGAGGTACCGGGTTCTTCTCATTGGGGCCTGTCGGAGAGTTGGCGCTGGTCCGCGGGTGCAGCCCGACCAGCGAGAGCTGAAACAGGGTGAGGCATTGCTTCACCTGGGAAGCGCAAGGGGGAAGGGAATTCCTTTTCCTTATAGGTGTGCAAACCCTATTGTGAAGCATACCTGCAAGGGATCTAGGTTGCATACTCTAGGTTGCAAGCACTAGAAACTTTCACATACATCATCTCAGTTAAGGGGAGTTGCTACTATGTCATTCTATACAGGCAAAGAAATACAGGTTCTAAAAATCAAGTAACTAGCCCAGCTTCACAATTCATAGAAGTGGGATTTGAGTACATGTCTTCTTTGAGCTTCCAAATCCCAACATAAAACCATAGTATGTCTCAAAGAAAGCTTAAACTCAGAAAGAAAGAAAGAACAATACCGTTTGGTCTTTTTACAAGTGCATATTTCAAAAGAGAGTCAATGTCTGTGCAATATGTATTTATTACTGAAACCTGATCCTACTTTTGAAGAGCCAGCAGAACTACAGTTTGCTGTTATAATGCTTCTAAAAATACCACACTCCTGTAAGGCCACAGAACTGTACTCTCTACAATCAATGCTGACATGTGCAAGGAGTACAGCTCTGCTATTGTCACAGTATTGCAACTTTCCCACATTTTGTGGTATTACCATTTCCTGCAGGATTTGAGATTTAGTGTCAGCACTTCTCATATGACATAGTGGTGATGATTATTCTTGCTTTGTAGGCTGGGAAGAAAGTACTTCTTTGTCCATGTCTTTTCTGACAATTTGATATACTTAGGTTTATCTCATGAATATCATTTGGTGATATTTTTGACGTTTAGTAAAAATAGATGTTTTTTCAGCTGTACAGAGCTGTAGTTTATAATAAAATTTATATTGCAGTATTCAAGACAGAAATTATGATGAAACTAGACTGTTCTCTGCATGTAAGTCAATTTCATCATTTTTACTCTTCTCCTTATTCAACCTAGAGGGGAAGTTCTATCTACCCTTTGGGATTATCTCACCTTGCTATTTTTAGCTCCAGATCATCATTGGCATGATCAAAAAGCACTTATTAAGCATCTTTTTTATGGTACTTTTATGAGTGAATCAGACTAATAGGGCCTCTAACCTTTAGATGCTCATGAATATTGGCAGGGAAATCAAGGTGATTTGGATAAATTCAAAGTCGTCTTCAAGCACACGTACACCTTTTAATTAAGTTTTGACTTTAAATTATGGATAATCTGACTCAATGATAGGTGAAACTATGTAATGACAGTTTAAATCTTAACCCACAAGCTGAATTTGTGTTTTATTAATATGGAAAAATATGGTCAGTAATATGTTATTTAATATTTATTTAATGCCTTGTTTTACAGAAGACCATGTACATCACTGTGTAAAACTTGTAAGATATTAGTGTCATGATATGCTGACTTAGAGGACTAACTCTATCTCCGTCAACATTCTTAATGTCCTTTCTTGCGTATCAACTTAAAGGAAAGGAGAGGCTTATTCAGTGTTTATGGTAAAGTAAAAACTTATAGACCTAGTTTTATGAGTTAATGAGCAGAGCATAAGTCTAAATAATAAGATCTGTCAGGTTTGAAGAAATGCAAAGAAGGCCGCTTTGACCAAAAGTTTGTCCTCTACCTGTCCGCTACTGTTTCTGAAATTCTGATAATTGGCAAGACTCTAAGATTCTTCTTTAGGCTTGTACTGAAATTTCGTATAGGACGTAAAATTTGGACCAAATCTTATGTTTGACTTTAGCTTAGGCTCAAATTTAAGAAGATTGATTTGCTGAATGGC
Source organism: Colobus angolensis palliatus (assembly GCF_000951035.1). Taxonomy (NCBI): domain Eukaryota; kingdom Metazoa; phylum Chordata; class Mammalia; order Primates; family Cercopithecidae; genus Colobus; species Colobus angolensis. Next base: position 5,010,604 of record NW_012120821.1, read on the forward strand.
TACTCGGTGTCATTTCTGGCAAATCTGAACTCGTATGGAATCACATGGATTAACTTTATGTCTACTCATTATAACAGAGATACTAACAATGACATTGGTATTAATTTGAGTATTCATTGATTACAGTTGACCTTTTAAAAATATAAGGGTGAGGGGTGCCAATCCCCATGCAGTCAAAAACTTCGACTCAACTTTTTGACTCCCCCAAAACTTAACTACAAATAGCCCACTGTTGACTGGAAGTCTTACTGATAATATGAGCAGTTGAGTAACACATAATTTTTATGTTATATGTATTTTTTATATATTATATATGTTATGTCCTTATAATAAATTAGCCTAGAGAAGAGAAAATGTCTCTAAGAAAATCATAAGAAAGAGAAAATATTGACTATTTATTAAGTGAAAGTCGATTATCATAAAGGTCTTCACCCTCATCATTTTCACATTGAGTAGGCTGCAGAGGAGGAGGAAGAGAAGGGGTTAGTCTTGCTGTCTTGGGTGACAGAGTTGGAAGAGGTGGAGGAAGTAGAATGGGAGACAGAAGAGGTGGGCACAACTGAGATAACTCTTCTTTGAAATTTCAATAGTTTTTTGGGGAACAGGTAGTATTTGATTATATTAATAAGTTCTTTAGTGGTGATTTCTGAGATTTTGGTGCACCCATCACCCAGGCATTGTACAGTGTACCCAATGTGTAGTCTTTTATCCCTCACCCCCTCCCACTCTTTCCCCTGAATCTCAAAGTCCATTGTATCATTCTTATGCCTTATATCTTCATAGCTTAGCTCCCACTTATGAGTGAGAACATACAATGTTTGGTTTTCCATTCCTGAGTTACTTCACTTAGAATAATGGTCTCTAGTTCCATCCAGGTTACTGCAAATGCCATTATTTCGTTCCTTTTTATGGCTGAGTCATGTGCAAGTATCTTTTTTGCATAATGACTTCTTTTCCTCTGGGTCGATACCTAGTCATGGAATTTCTGGATCAAATGGTATTTCTACTTTTAGTTCTTTGAGGAATCCATGCTGTTTTCCATGGTGGTTGTACTAGTTTACATTCCCACCAGCAGTGTAAAAGTGTACCCTTTTCACCACATCAACACTTATTGTTTTATTATCAATGCCAATTTTACCACATTAACTCCTGTTCACCATGCCAACATCTGTTATTTTTTGAATTTTTGATTATAGCCATTATTGCAGGAGTAAGGTGGTATCGTGTTATGCTTCACAGAACTAGGAAAAAACAATCCTAAAATTCACATGGAACCAAAAAAAAGAGCCCACATACCCAAGCAAGACTAAGCAAAAAGAACAAATCTGGAGGCATCACATTACCTGACTTTAAACTATCCTATAAAGCCATAGTCACCAAAATAGCCTAGTACTGGTATTAATATAAAAATAGGCACATAGACCAATGAAACAAAATAGAGAACCTAGAAATAAGGTGAAATACTTACAGCCAACTGATCTTCAACAAAGCAGACATAAAGGCGGTCGGGGAAGAACACCCTGTTCAACAAATGGTGCTTTGATAATTGACAAGCCACATGTAGGAGAATGAAACTGGATTCTCATCTCTCACCTTATAAAAAAATCAACTCAAGATGGATCAAGCTCTTAAATCTAAGAACTGAAACCATAAAGTTCTAGAAGATAACATCAGAAAAACCGTTCTAGACATTGGCTTAGGCAAAGACTTCATGACCAGTCACCCAAAAGCATATGCAACAAAAACAGTAATAAATAGATGGGACTTAATTAAACTAAAATACTTTTGCACTGCAAAATAAACAATTAGCAGAATAACAGACAACCCACAGATGTGGAGACAATCTTCGCAATCTATACATCTGACAAAGAACTAATATCCAGAATCTACAAGGAATTCAAAAAAATCAGCAGGAATAAAAACAAACAATCCCATCAAAAAGTAGGCTAAGGATATGAACAGACAATTCTCAAAAAGAGATACACACATGGCCAACAAACATGAAAAAATGCTCAACATCACTAATGATCAGGGAAATGCAAATCAAAACCAATTGGTATAACTTTTATTGAAAAAAAAATCCACATATAAGTGGACCTGCATAGTTCAAACCTGTGTTGTTCAAGTGCCAACTGTATTTTTGAAATAATTTAATTTTGGTAAAATACACATAAAATTTACCATCTGAACTATTTTTAAGCATATAGTTCAGTAATGTTAAGTGCATTTATATTGCTGTGAGCCAATCTCCAGAACTCTACATCTTGCAAAACTTAAACTCCATACTCATTAAACAACTGTTCCCCATTCCACATCCCCACCCCCAGCTCCTGGCAACCACCATTCTGCTTAGTGTCTCTATTAATTTAACTACTCTTTGTAGATGAATAGAATCATACTGGAATCATACAGTATTTATCTTTCTGTGACGAAGTTATTTCCCATCGCATAGTCCTACAACTCTGTCTTAGTATGTATCAGAATTTTGTTCCTGTTTTCAGATGTGTGTATTTATGATGTACATGAGATATTTTTACAGGTGTGCAATGTGTAATAATCACATCAGGGTAAATGGGATTTCCATCACCTCAAGCATTTATCCTGTCTTTATGTTACAAACAACCCAATTATGCTGTTTATTTTAAAATGTACACATAAATTATTGACTGCAATCACTCTGTTATGCTGTCAAATACTAGATCTTATTCATACTAACCGTATTTTTGTAGCCATTAACCATCCTTACTTCTTCATAATATCCTCACCACCTTTCTCAGCTTCTAGTAACCATCATTCTGTTCTCTATCACTGTGAGTTCAATTGTTTTAATTTTTAGCCTCCACAAATAAGTAAGAACTTGTGAAGTTTGTCTTTCTGTGCCTGGCTTATTTCACTTGTCATAATGTCCTCCATTTCCATCCATTGGTTGCAAATGACAGGATTTCATTCATTTTTATGGCTGTAGAGTACTCTATTGTATATATGTACCACATTTTCTTTTTTTTTTGGCAGGGAATTTAAGTTCTATTTATTTATTTTTGCTCTTATTTTAAGTTCAGGTGTACAAGTGCAGTTTTGTTACATAGGTAAACTAGTGTCATGGGGGTTTGTTGTGCAGATTATTTCATCACCCAGGTATTAAACCTAGCACTCATTAGCAGTTTTTCCTGATCCTCTTCCTCCTCCAACCTTCCACCCTCTAGAAGGCCCCTGTGTGTTGTTTTCCTCTACGTGTGCATGTGTTTTCATCATTTAGCTTCCACTTATAGGTGAGGACATCTGGTATTCGGTGTTCTGTTCCTGTATAGTTTGCTAAGTATGATGACCTCCAGCTCCATCCATGTCCCTGCAAAGGACATGATCTCATTCTTTTTTATAGCTGCATAATATTCCATGGTATATATGTACCACATTTTCTTTATCCAGTCTATCATTGATGGACATTTAGGTTGATTCCATCTTTTTGCTGTTGTAATTAGTACTGCAGTGAAAATACATGTGCATCTGTCTTTATAACAGAACGATTTATATTCCTTTGGGCATATACCCAGAAATGGGATTGCTGGGACAATTCCATTGTGGTTTTGATTTGCATTTCTCTAATGATCAGTGACGGTGAACTTTAAAAAATATGATTGTTGTCTTGTATGTCTTCTTTTGCAGTGTCTGTTCATGTTCTTTGCCCACTTTTTTATGTTTTTTTTTATAAATTTGCTTAAGTTCATTATAGATGATGAATATTAGACCTTTGTTAAATGCATAGTTTGCAAAAATTTTCTCCCAATCTGTAGGCTCTTTACTCAAGTGATAAGTTTCTTTTGCCATGCACCTCTTAAGTTTAATTCAATTCAATTTGTCAATTTTTGCTTTTGTTGCAATTGCTTTTGGCATCTTCATCATAAAATCTTTGCCTGTGTCTATGTCCTGAATGACATTGCTTAGGTTGTCTTCCAGGATTTTTATAGTTTTGGGTTTTACATTTAAGTATTTGATCCATTTTGAGTTAATTTTTGTATATGGTGTAAGGAAGGAGTCCAGTTTCAATCTTCTGTATATGACTAGCCAGTAATCTCAGCACCATTTATTGAATAGGGAATCCTTTCCACATTGCTTGTTTTTGTCAGGTTTGTCAAAGATCAAATAGTTATAGGTATGTGGTCTTATTTCTGGGTTCTTTATTCTGTTTCATTCTTCTATGTGTCTGTTCTTGTACCAGTGCCATGTTTTTCTGGTTACTGTAGCACTGTAGTATACTTTGAAGTCAGGTAGTTTGATGCTTCCAGCTTTGTTCTTTTTGCTTAGGATTCCTTGGCTGTTCCGGCTCTTTTTTGATTCAATATGAATTTTAACGTATTTTTCCTAGTTCTGTAAGAAAGTCAGTGATAGTCAAATGGGAATAGCGTTGAATGTATAAATGGCTTTGGACAGTATGGATATTGTAACAAAGGTAGTTCTTCGTATCTATGAGCATTGAAATTGTTTTATTTGTTTGTGTCATCTCTGATTTCTTTGAGCAGTGGTTTGTAGTTCTCATTGTAGAGATCTTTCACCTCACTAGTTAGCTGTAGTTCTAGGTATTTTATTATTTTTGTGGCAATTGTGAATGAGAATTTGTTCATGATTTTGCTCTAGTTTGACTGTCGGTGTATAGGAATGCTAGTGATTTTTGCGCACTTATTTTGTATCCTGAGACTTGCTGAGGTTGCTTATCAGCTTAAGAAGATTTTGGGCTGAGACGATGGGATTTTCTAGATATAGGATCATGTCATCTGCAAACAAAGATAATTTGACTTCCTCTCTTTCTATTTGAATGCCCTTTCTTTCTTTCTTTTGCCTCACATTTACTGTTTTCATTCATCTGTTGATGAACATTTAGGTTGCTTCCAAATCTTGGCTATTATGAATAGTGCTGGATTAAACATAGGAGTTCAGATATCTCTTTGATATACTGATTTCTTTTTTTGGGGTATGTACCTAGCAGCGGGATTGCTGGATCATATGTTAGCTCAATTTTTAGGTTTTTGAGGAACTTCCAAACTGTTCTCTCTAGTGGCTATACTGACTTACATTACCACCAACAGTGTATGAGAGTTCTCTTTTCTTTGTACCCTTACTAGCATTTGTTATTGCCTGTCTTTTGGATTTGCTGTTTTAATGGGCATGAGATGATATCTCATTGTAGTTTTGATTTGAATTTCTCTGATGATTGTTAATAATGACTACCTTTTCATATACCTGTTTTCCATTTGTATGCCTTTTGGGAAATGTCTTTTCGGATCTTTTGCCCATTTTAAAATTAGATTATTAGATGTTTTCCTATAAAGTTGATTGAGCTCCTTATTTTTTTCCTTTTTTAAGGCTGAATAATATTCATTTTTGTGTATATGCCACATTTTATTCATTTATCTGTGAATGGTAGAAGCTCAGTTGCTTCTACCTCTTGGTTATTGTGAATATGGCATCTCTAAACATGAGTGTAGAAATATCTCTTAGAGATCCTGCTTTCAATTTTGGGAGTATATACCCAGAAGTGGAATTGTTGTATCATATTTTGGTTCTATTTTCAATGTCTTGAAAAATCAACATCCTGTTTTCCATAGCCACCGAGCCATTTTACTTTCCCAACAACAGTGCACAAGAGTTCCAGTTTCTCCACATTCTTCACAAATCATCTGTTTTTTGTTTTTTTTTTTAATAGTAACTACTTAAGTGGGTGTGAGGTGGTACCTCATCATTTTGATTTGCATTTTTCTAGTGATTACTGATGCTGAGCATCTTTTCATGTGCTTATCAATCATTCATACATTTTCTTTGAAGAAATGTCTATTCAAGTACTGTGCACCTTGTTTAATCAAGTTTTTTTTATTTATAGTTGTTTAGTTGTAGGAGTCCTTTATATAAATTTTGGATAGCAACCCCTGTTCAGCTACATGATTTGAAGATAATTCCCTCATTCTGTGGGTTGTCTTTTCATTCTGCTTATCATGTGATGCACAGAAAGAAGTATTTAACTTTGATTTAATAATGTGGCTTATCTATTTTTCTGTTGTTGCATATGCTTTTGTTGCCATCTCCATGAAATCATTATTAAATCCAGTGCCATGAAACTTTTCCGATTTTATTGTAAGAGTTCTAAAGTTTAGTTCTTTGATCAATTTTGAGATAATTTTTATATGTGACATAAGGTAAAGGTCCAAATTCTTTATTTTATGTAAAGATATACAGTTTTCCAAGCATCATTTGTTACAAACACTTTTCATTCCCCATTGAATAGTGTTGGCACTTTTGTCAAAAATCATTTTACTGTGTAAGTGAGGGTTTGTTTCTAGGCTTTTCATTCTATTTCCTTGGTCTATATGTCCATATTTATGCCAGTATCACACTGTTTTAATTCCTGTAGATCTGTAATAGATTTTGAAGTTGGGAAATGTGAGACCTGAAATTTATTTTGGCTATTTAGGTCCCACGAGATTCCATCTGAATTTTAGGCTGAACTTTTAAAATTTTTCTGAATAAAATGTCATTGGGGTTTTGAAAGTCATAGCTTTAAAGTGTCTACATAACACTTTTGATAGTACTGACATTTTAATAGTATTATGTCTTCCAATCCATGAACATGTTTTTCCATTTTTGTGTGTGTTTTTCTTCAGTTTTGTAGTTTTTAAGTGTATAAGTCTTTTACCTCCTTGGTTAAGCTTATTCCTATGTATTTTCTTTTTTTTTTGGTGTATCATCTTCTCATCTATTATATATTTAAAATTTTATTGCTATTGTTTTTAATTGACACATGATACATATTTATGCGGGTACCCTGTGACATTTTGACACATGTATAGAATGTATAATGATAAAATTGAGGTAATTAGCATATCCATTATCTCAAATATTTATCCTTTTTTTGTGGTGAGAACTTTCATAATCCACTCTTCTAGCTATTTGAAAACATACAAGAAATTGTAGTTAACTATAGTCAGTTTACCATGCTGTAGAACACTGTAAGTAGAATGTGTTCCTCCTATCTAGTTATAGTTATGCATTCATTAACCAACCTCTCACAGTTCCTTCTCCCATACACACCCTTCCCCACTTCTAGGAACCACTATTCAACTCTCTACTTATATGAGAGCAATCTTTTTAGCTTCCACATATGAATTAAGACATGTGGTATTTATCTTTCTGTGCCTGATTTCACTTAACATAATGTTTTCCAGACTTATCCATTGTGCTGCAAATAGCAGGATTTCATTTTTTTATGGCTTAATTGTATATACTACATTTTTAAAAAGCATTTATCTGTCAATAGACACTTAGGTTGACTCCATATTTTGATTATTGTGAATAGTGCTCCAATAAACGTGGGAATGTGGAAGTCTCAGGCCTAATGAATACACATCCAGCAGTAGGATTGCTGGATCATATGGTAGTTGTATTTGTAGTTTTTTACAGAACCTCACTACTGTTTTCTATACAAATGTACTACTTTACATTCCCACCAACAATGTATAACAGTTCTCTTTTCCCTTTATCCTCCTCAACTTTTTTTTTTTTTTTTGTCTTTTTGATGATAGCCATTGAACAGGGCTGAGAAGATATCTCATTGTAGTTTTGATTTGCATTTCCCTGATGATTAGCATTTGAGCATTTTTTAATATACTTGCTTGGCCATTTATATGTCTTCTTTTGAGAAACCTCTGTTTAGATATTTATTTGTTATTTGCTGTTGAGTTGAATTTCATTTATATTCTGGATATTAGTTCCTTGTTGAAAGAAGTTTGCAAATATTTTCTTCCATTCTGCAAGTAATATCTTCATTTTGTTGGTTGCTTCCTTTGCTATGCAAAGCTTTTTAGTTTGATATAATTTGTCTATTTTTGATTTTGCTGCCTGTGCTTTTGAGATACTGTTCATACAATTTTTGCCCAGACCAATGTCCTGAAGCATTTTCTTTGTGTGTGTGTTTTTTTTTCCAGTAGTTTCATGGTTCAGGTCTTACATTTAAGTCTTTAATCTGTTTAGAATTGGTTTTTTAATGTGGTGAGAGGTAGGGGTCCAGTTTTATTATGGTGTTCATGGTTATTCAGTTTTCCCAGCACTATTCATTAAAGAGACAGACTGTCCTTTCCCCATTGTACATTCTTGCCACTGTTGAAAATCACTTGGCTGTAAATATGTGATTTTTTTATGAGTTCTCTATTCTGTTCCATTGGTCTATGTGTCAGTTTCTATGCCAGTACCATGCTGTTTTGGTTACTGTAGGTCTGTAGTATATTTTCAAGTCAGGTGTGATGCCTCTAGCTTTATTCTTTTCGTTTTAGATTGCTTTGGCTATTTGGGGTCTTTTGTGATTTTATACAGATTTTAAAATTGTTTTTGCTATTTCTGTGAAGAATAACATCGCTATTTTGATAGGAATTGCATTGAATCTGTAGATTGCTTTGAGTAGTGTGATCATTTTAACAATATTAATCCTTCCAATCTATGAGCATGGGATGTCTTTTCATTTTTTGGTGTCTTTAAAAAATTTTTTTTTATCAGCGTTTTATAGGTTTTCTTGCAGAGATGAGATGTTTTATCTCCTTGGTTTAATTTATTCATAGGTATTCTAGGTATTTTATTTTATTTTTAATAGCTATTATAAAATGGATTGCTTTCTTGGTTTTTTTTGTCAGTTAATTTGTTGTTGGTGTATAGAAACATTACTGATTTTTGTATGTTGACTTTGTATTCTAGAACATTATTATATTTATCAGTTGTAAGAGCTTTTTGGTAGAGTCATCACATTTTTCTACATATAAGATCATGTCATCTGCAAACAGGGACAGCTTGACTTTCTTTTTTTCCAATTTGGATTTCCGTTATTTCTTAGGTTTAATTGCTCTGGCTAGAAGTTTCAGTATTATATTCAATAATAGTGGTGGCAGTGGACATTCTTGTCTTGTTTGATTTTTTTTTTTTTTTTTTTTTTTTTTTTTTTTTTTTTTTTTGAGATGGAGTTTCACTCTTTTTGCCCAGGCTGGCATGCAATGGCACAATCTCAACTCACTGCAACCTCCGCCTCCCGAGTTCAAACGATTCTTCTGTCTCAGCCTTCTGGGTAGCTGGAATTACAGGCGCTCACCACCATGCCCGGGTAATTTTTTGTATTTTTAGTAGAGGTGTGTTTTTACCATGTTGGCCAAGATGGTATTGAACTCTAGACCTCGGGTAATCCGCCTGCCTGGGTCTCCCAAAGTACTGAGATTACAGGTGTGAGCTACCGTGCCTGGCCATCTTGTTTGAGTTCTTACAGAAAAGCTCTCAGCTTTTCCCCATTCAGTATGATCTTAACTATGGGTTTGTCATATATGGCCTTTATTGTATTGATGTATGCTACTTCTATACCTAATTTGTTGAGAGCTGTTTTCATAAAGGGTGTTTTTTTTTTTTCAAATGTATTTTCTCTATGTATTGAGATGATCATATGCTTATTGTCCTTCATTCTGTTGATGCCATGTCTGTAGTGCAGTTCAAATCTGATGTTTATTGATTTTCTGTCCAGGTAATCTGTCCAATGTGGAGAGTGGAGAGTGGGGTGTTGTAGTTCCTAAATATTATTATATTAGAGTCTATTCCTCCATGTAAAACTAATATTATTTGCTTTATGTATCTGAGTACTCCTGTTTGAGGTAGCGATATATTTGCAATTTATTATATTCTCTTGATGAGTGTATCCCTTTATCATTATATAATGACTTTCTTTGTCTCTATTAGTCTATTCTTAAGTTGCTGTAGAGAAATACCTGGATCAGGGTAATTAAAAAAAATAGTTTTAATTGGCTCGTGGTTCTGTAGATTGGACAAGCATGGTGCCAGTGTTTGCCCCTGATGAGGGCCTCAGGAAGTTCCCAATCATGGTAGAAGGTGAAGGGAAAGCCAGTGCATCACATGGCAAGAACAGGAGCAAGAGACAAGTGGGGAGGCACCACACACTTTTAAACAACCAGATCTCTGAGTGAGAACTCAGCCATTGCCAAGGGGATGACATGAAGCCATTCATGAAGGATCTGCCTCTATGATCTAATCACCAGGCCCCACCTCCAGCACTGGCAATCCCATTTCAACATGACATTTGGAGGGGACAAACAACCAAACAATATAATTGTCTCTTTTTTTACTTTTTGACTTAAAGTCTACTTAATTTGATTTTAAGTATAGCTACTCCTGCTTAATTTTGGTTCCTTTTTGCATGGAATATCTTTTTTCATCCTTTTATTTTCTTTTTTTTTTTTTTTTTTTTTTTTTTTTTTTGAGACGGAGTCTCGCTCTGCCGCCCAGGCTGGAGTGCGGTGGCCGGATCTCAGCTCACTGCAAGCTCTGCCTCCCGGGTTTACGCCATTCTCCTGCCTCAGCCTCCCGAGTAGCTGGGACTACAGGCGCCCGCCACCTCGCCCGGCTAGTTTTTTGTATTTTTTAGTAGAGACGGGGTTTCACCGTGTTCGCCAGGATGGTCTCGATCTCCTGACCTCGTGATCCGCCCATCTCGGCCCCCCAAAGTGCTGGGATTACAGGCTTGAGCCACCGCGCCCGGCCCATCCTTTCACTTTCAATCTATGTGTATCTTTATTGCTAAGTATTTTATTATTTTCGATGCTATTTTAAGTGGAATTGTTTTCTCACTTTCCTTTCTGATTATTTATTGTGTGTAGAGATACTACTGACTTTTGTGTGTTAATTTTACAGTTTTGCTGAGTTCATATATTAGTTCTAGAGGTTTTGTAAATTGGAGATAAGCATTCATTTTTAAAAGTAGGCAAATATTTTAGATGTAACTTAGAGTGAAAATCTCCCATGGAATTTATATATTGAAGTATACATTAGTATATGAGTTAAATACTAGCATGAGCAATAATTGTGAATGCTCCTAATTTTATTAACAGAAATATTAAGAATTTCCACATAAATAAATTTGAAAATATATTGAAATCTAATGGGGCTATTAAGAGTGAGTGTATTAATTAGATATCTGAGGTAGACATTATATTCTTTTTGAATCCACAAATGTTTATGACATTTTAATTTTAATAAATGGTAGAATAATAGATTACATGACTTCATAATTGTAATTAAAAAAATTAAACAAAGGAAGGTTTCACTTTGGGAGTCTTCACATTTGGTGGACAAGAGTGAAAAATAATGTGAACTTTGCACTTCAACACTTTGTAAGAGGAAAACCCCCCAAATTCTAAAAAGATACATGATGAATCATCTTCAATGTAGACATAAAAACATATGAAACATATGAGGAAAATAACAAGATAGAGCAAATTGATGTACACCCTAAATATTTTCTTTATTCACTGCAAAGTGAACCTGTATTTATGATTGCAGATGTGAAATTTGGTGACCACAGAAGCATCGTGGAAACTCTGTAGTAAGAAATTATCATTTATGTACTATAATGCCAAACTTTTAAAATTTGACTGTCAACATTTTAAATAATAAAATTGTATTAATATGAAATTAATAATTAAAATTATTTGATAACATCTCAGATTTAGTCTTATGACCTTGCAGTTTATTATATCTAATTAAAATACCGACTTTGGGCTTAACCTTGGCCAATATTGATTTTAACATGCACTCATTCTCCATTTGATCAAGATATTCAATAGATTTACTTCTGTATTTTGTGGTTGGTTGTGTTTGAATAGGCTGTATAAGTGTCCTGAGAGTAGAATCTGGAGTAGCTTAATTTGATAACGTTGTTAGGAACCATTAGACAAAGGAGGGTCTTATAAGGAAGGATGGTGTATATGAAGTGTCACGTCATAGAACAGTAAAAGAAGAGGTAAATTTTATTTCTCTGCAGTTTACCTAAGGCTAATCTTGAGGCTCACAATTATTGGTAAGTTGTATATTTAAGTGTGACACTTTAGGGAAAAAACAGATCTATATCTATGGCTATGTCAGCATGTATATCTATATAAGCTAGATAATGTGTATCTTTATAAGACAATGCTAAATTCAGTGTTGATATACAAGATAAATATAAAATATGATAATATTTTTTATTTACTTAAAAAAGAACACGTCACTATATTAGGGAAATTACAAAGTGAACCAATAAAAGTTTTATGCTTTGAGTGTGATTTTAAAATATAAGTCAGATCTGTGTAATTGCTACATTACCATGGTGTATGTGGTGGTCACGCAGTAGGATAGATTCAGATACAAATTTTAATGTAAAAATTAATGTAATTTTGCTTGGCAACAATACTTAAATCCATTACTTAGTTTAATATGGTGTTTCAATCAAATTATAAAGCTGATATCGTTTGCAGTGTGCCATCTAATGGAAGTTATTTTACAGTAAACTGTAAGTAACATGGAATCTTTGTGAAGTGCCATCTTGTCTCCCTTTCATACATATGTGCATGTGTGCTTAACCCCCCCCACACACACACGTCTGCAATGGTTTTAGTTTCCATGGACTAATCCCACGATTTGTATAAAATTTCCAAATTAAATAAAAAGAACTTCCTTCCTTGGCCAAGATCAAGTATATACAGTGGTAATCTTCTGTATGCAAAATCCTAACAATAGATCGCTGTAGTCTATCACTTGGTGCACTCTAATTCCAAGGTGTGTTCGCTTCACAAGGTTAGGGACAGTTCTGCACAATTTCATTTTATTTAGTCATTTTTCATTTACATTGCATGCTCAAAGTGTAACTAACTTTTACATTCATATAAAGTATTGATTTACTTGTGAATAAAAACAATTGCCCCTTGGATAGATTTAATAATAACCCCCCAAAGATGTCCATGATCTAATCCAGGAAACCTGATAGTATGTTACTTTATATGGCAAAAGGAACTTTGCAAATGGTTCAAGTTAAGGATCTTGAGATGGAGGTATTATCCTGGATTATCTGTGTGGGCCCAATGTAATGACAGCAGATCCTTGTAAGAAACAAGAAGTTCATTATTTCTGAGGACTCTGTTCTGTTCCATTGGTCTATGGCTCTGTTTTGGTACCAGTACCATGCTGTTTTGGTTACTGTAGCCTTGTAGTATAG
>NW_012120821.1:5025244-5029615 GCF_000951035.1 Colobus angolensis palliatus
AATAAGAAAAAAAAAAAAAGAAACAAGAAGTTCAGAGTCAGAGAGAGAGATTAGAAGATGCTCTGCAGCTGGCTTTGAAGATGAAAGATGGGGTCATGAGCTAAGGAATATAAGTGGCCTCTGGAACTTAGCAAAGAAGAGGAAACAGATTCTCCTGTAGAGCCTTTGGAAGAAACTAGTCTTGTCAGCAGTTTGATTTTAGCCCACTAAGAGTAATTTTGGACTTCTGACCTCCAGAACTATACAATAATACATTTTTGTTGTTTCAAGACACCAAGTTTATTGTAATTTATAACTGCAGAAAATTTGTGGTAACAGCAGCCTTAGGAAACCAATACAACCCCCAAATCTTTATGTGACTTGGGACTCATGTAATAGCTGTGCGCTAATATAACTCAGATGTGAAATAATGTTTCATTCTTTTTTCAATTGTAAGGAGAAATAGGCATAACTTGGGTTTTTATCTTTAATTATTGCTCTAGTCAGTAACATGTACCATATTTCAATAATATAATCATTCCATCATAATGTATCATCATAGGTGATACATTCATTTAGCAAAGAGAATTCCCAGTTTACTAAGAGTTAACTTTACATACAGGTGATCTCATCATTTCACAGTCTATGGAGGAAGGCAAATATCTGTGCAGCAAAATTGCCTATGTATGGCAAACAGAATTATGAAAAGTGTTCCCTAGGAAAATAGAGAAAGGAATGATTTTTTATGTAATGCTTGGGCTCAAGAAAAGCTTCACAAGAGCAGGGAAGGGAAAGAGGAAGACGTAATATAGTACAAGCAAGCTTACAGATCCTTAAGACAGCAAGTCCACACTGCTTCCGTCAAGGCCTGTGTAATCATGTGGTTTTCTTCAGTGAAGCCATGTTACCTACAAGATAATAAACAGAAGACATAAAGAGCAAATCCCTCTATGACTTTTCTCCTTTCTTTCTTTTGTAGTGGAATAGTGCTTAGACTCAAGCAAGAGGAACTTGTATCCTGGACACCGTAAGCTGGACCCATTCTGGCCCTTCTTTAGTTCTGGTTTTCCCCAAGCATAAGTTACATCTGGGACCAAGGACTGGTGACCACCCTGCAGCTGTGCCTTCTTTTAGGCTATGCTTGAGGCACTCAGGACCCCGTAATTCTACCTGCCAAAAATGGCCTTGAGCCTGCTTCCTGAGCCTGTGCTGGTCTCCTCCATAGCTCTGCCCTTCCATGAGTAGACTGTTTGCCAGTGTGCTTTCCCTTACACCTAAGGGATGGCCCAGAAATGGTACTTCTCAGGAAGTGTGAATGGAGCTTAGTTTTGCAGGCTGCAGTGTCTAGTCATGTGTGAGAGAAAACCCTCACATTAAGAGAAGGAGCCAGGGGAGGAAGAGAAGTGGGGCTGGCCAGAGTATGGAACCTGTCTCTCCACACATTACCGAGCACTGCCATGAAGCCTTAAGGAATATAAGAATTCTAAATTCTGGTGTTGCCTCCACGTTGTTAAGACTGTTTATTTGTAAATGGAGGAGGCTAGAGCATATTTTATTTAACAGTAGCTTCATTCGATTTATACCTTTTAAATACTTAAACATGTGGTGTGTGGGCCTCATTTATATTTTTACTGAGTCCTGCAAATTTTGGAGACAAGTCTTTTCTCAAGGATTGTTTCTCTGTCTTTCTCAGTCATTCCATGTACTCAACCAACCCAGTGATTTACAGATTCTACATCTTTCCCTGCCTCTTGCTGCTTCTGCATGTTACTTACTTTGCCAGGAAGGCCCTTCTCTCCTTTTCAATTTAAGAACCTGACACATATTCTTCAAGACCCAAAACAAAAGTGATCTTTGACTTCCTCCAGTCAGAATTAAGTACTTCTCTGTTGGTGCTCCTTTTACTCCCTTTAGTCCTAGTACAGTTTTTATATCCCTGAGTAGAATGGTAGAATGTGAGGTCCTTGGTGAAAAGCATCACTTTTCATTCATTTCTGTATTCCCATTGCCTGGCACATAGCCAGCATTAGTACTTTGTGTTTCTCACATGTATTATTGGAGTGAGGTGAAAATCACATAGGTTTCTTCTTTGTCTTCGTCCCAGTAGAAAACATCAACAGTAGATACATGGGTTATTAAGGCTAAAGAAAATAAACTTTATAAATGAAGTCCCCACAGGTTCAAAGTGCATTTCTCTCTGGTGAAATTGTTGAGAGCATGATTTTGTCTTAAGGCTGAAGTAGGGGTGGCAGCCCTACATTCTTTTTGCAAATCTAAGTACATTTACCGTTTGGCTGCATGGAACATTTTGCACCCCATGCAATCCTAAATGAGCCAACTAGAGAGCACCACAGAACATGAGAAGAGACAATTCCAGTCTTAACCTCAGGAATGAAGGTTGGGGGCCTGACTCTGGTGTGCTTCCTGTGGGGGTTAGGGAAAGAACATGCACGGTCCACAAAATCCTGGATTTTATTTTCTGGTACATCCATCATGCAGCGTGTGAGGGAGTTATGAGTGGTAAATCTGTGTCTTGTTTCAGAGAAACAATAATTGCAACCAGTGGCAGCAATTTCTGCAGTCTCAATCATTCCAACCACATAATCACTTCCCTTAGAAATAGGGGGGAAAGGATATAGAAGAAAATTAATGAGTGAGGAGTAGAGAGACATAAAATACTTCCTCCAACCCTTGCTGAGTTGTGAAGGCAAAGGATGTTTTCTGGGGTGTGAGAAAGAGATTAAGTATAATCTCCGAGGGAATTAGGTATAATCCCCTAAAGTAAAGACAGGCAAACAATATGGTTTTGTTAAATAATCTATTGTTGTCATGACTGACAAACCTTGTGTGAGACTCACCCTCTGTTCTGCCTTCCCAGTAGACTCTCCACCTGGTTCTGCGCACCACGAAGCTAATTTTTGTAGATTATTTCAAAGTACTCCCTTACTTCTGGCTTTCAGTTGGATTTGGCAATAAAAGGTTTTCTCGTAGACTACTGTAATCCAGGGGAGCTCAAGAGAACCTGGAATCTGAAGATACAGATCCTATAATTACTAGCCTTTGACTACTGTGGAAGCCCAGAGGTCTTTGGCTCACTGAGTGAGAACCCAGGAACAGAGACATCTCACAGCAATCTCTAGATGCCTTCACATTGCACTTGTTTCCTGACTCATTGACTGTTGTTTTACTCCTATTCCTTCACCCGCTTATTTTCTTACTTATCTTTCTAATTTATCTTCCTTCATTTGTATGTACTTTTCTAGGCTACCTTGATTTCTATCTTGGTCGCTTTTGTGTAGAATTTCCTAGCACTTTATCCCTTGCCTCAGATACTTCCTGGAGTTCTGTCTTCCTTGTTTCTTACCTCTTGCTCCCAGCATACACCTTGTGTTCCTCAGCAGGCTGCCCCTGCTCATCTCTACTGGCCACATTGTCTGACTCTTTATTGTCTTATATCCTTTGCTTCATGGAAATAATTGACACAATGCTTAACTTTCCAATATTGAGGTCTCTTAATGTAAAACATAAACAATTCAGGTGAATGAATGTCATAATACTTTAAAAGTATAGGCATACCTTGTTTTACTGCACTTTATTTCACTATGCAGGTATTTTTTTTAAAATAAATTGAAGTTTTGTGACAACTTTGTATCAAACAATCTATTAGCATCATTTTCCGACAGCATGCTCTCACTTCATGTCTCTGTGTCACATTTTGGCAATTCTCACAATATTTAAAACTTTTTCATTATTAGTATATCTGTTATGATGATCTGTGATCAGTTATCTTTGATGTTACTCCTGTAATTGTTTTTTTGGGAGGGCACGAACCACACCCATAGAACATGGCAAACTTAATTGATTAATGTTATATGTGTTCTGACTGCTCCACCAATCAGCCTCCCCCCACATCTCTCTCCCTCACCTCAAGCCTCCCTACAGTGGCCTTTAAGTGTTCAAGTGAAATGAGTCACATGTCTCTCACTTTCAACAAGAACTAGAAATGATTAAGATTAGTGAGGAAGGCATGTCAAAACCCAAGGCAGACCAGAAACTATGTCTCTTGCACCAAACAGCCAAGTTGTGAATGAAAAGGTAAAGATCTTGAAGAAAATTCAAAGTGCTACACTAGTGAACACACATTGGTAAGAACATGTAACAGCCTTATTAGTGATACGGAGAAAGCTTAAGTGGTCTGCATCGAAGATCGAACCAGCCACAACATTCCCTTCAGCCAGCATTCCTTTACTGTAGAGTAAGACACTAACTCTGATTCTGTGAAGGCCAAGAGAGAGGCAAGCAAACAGCAGAAGAAAAGGTGGGAGCTAGCAGTCTTTTTTTTTTTTCTTTTTTTTTTTTATTTTATTTTTTTTATTATACTTTAAGTTCTAG